>NW_003303714.1:1083842-1160496 GCF_000142945.1 Phytophthora infestans T30-4 | reverse complement strand
AGCTATTCGTAGCGAACTTATCGAGTACGGCACGTAAAGTTTTGCACTACACAAAATCAACTTTGCATGACAGGCTTTTTCTAAAAAAAATAAAAAAATTTAAAAAAAATTCCGGGACGTTCCACTTTGCTTTACACTGTCGCCGATTTGGACTGGCAAAGGTGTAGATACTGTAATTGGGCTCGTCATAGTAAACGATGAGCGACCCCTTCCTTTAATGTGCTGCTAGGGCCTCACCAAATACACGTCGCTTTTTTATGTTGGTGTCGTTATTGCACGTGTGTGGCTCGATACGAACCTATCCGAAAATCATTTACTTAATACGTTTAGTAGTTGGCTTCTATCAGTTCGAGACCAACAGACCTGCTTGACTGTACACAGCTTATTGCACAGTTTCTTGCTGATAAGTGAAGTGCTTATGCGAGTGCCAAAGTTAAACCATAGCATATCCTGCATTTGCATCAGCGAATACAAACAATTCTCCTCTAGGTAGTCCACTCGAGCATCCTTCATCTCCTCAGTATACTTTGTGCACGACGCACGCACACCGCCTCTCGTCTTGATCTCGGCGGATCTGCGGTCGATGATGCTCCGGGCTGTGGTGGGAGGGATGCCATTGTGGTCTGCAACTAGCATCCAGTCCCTGTCTTACTTGTGAGCGTCCAGGACCCGCGTCCTGGCGGCAAGGCAGTGCTTAGGCTCCCTTGGCATGCGCGTGGAGATGAAAGTCTGGTTGGGGCAGGGGCTCTAAACCACCAGTTAGCGTTACACTAAATCCACGTTGCTCTACATACTATTTTTTAAACTTAAATTTAGAATTTTAACTGTTACTTTAGTTACTTTATTCCACTTTGGTTTACACTACCGCCAGTTTGGACATGCAAAGGTGTAGCGAGCACCGTTAAAGCGCCTGTCTGGTTTTACTCAAGAACACGATAATAGCTGCCTTCCTGAGGAGAAACCCCAGAACTTATCGAAAGAAATGCAGGTATTGCCAAGCTTGGGCCTCCGGTTGAATAATTTCTCGTTGGCATTATTGTAACGTTAGGCCCAGAGGTGTGTAAATAAAGACCGTTTATTGATTGCCGGCTCAGCTTCAATACAATCAATGATTGCAATCTTGTCAATCTTCAAGCTAGATATTGCAATATATTGTCGTTATCTGCACTACCACTGCGTCGTTGATGGTTTTATCTCGCTTAATGGCCTTCGACACGTCCGCAAGTGTCACAAAGTCCCAGTTCAGCTAATTGACTGGCCGCGCTTTTTCATGCATTCCTCAGCGACTGTTTCAAACCCATCGTGATGACTTCTCAGGTGCGTGATGAGATTCTTTTAGCCGGCCTCCTTCTTTGCTTGACGACTTCGTAGCAGGTTGTGCATGTGGGCTCCGTAGGTGTAGGGTCCTTGTACGGTATCTTGGCGATCTGGGCGCTCTGCACGGTGTGCTGCTGGTAGCTGACTTTGCAAGTATGTGGCAAATTGGATAATGACCACACAGCGAGCTCCAGGTATCTCTTACGACAAGTGTGCCAACCAAAATGGCGCCAAAGCAAATTGGGTATTCGCTCGTAGGCTCGGTTTCGAGCCTTTGACTGGCGGAACGCTGTTCTACCGTGGAAGATTGGGCAAATAGGCTCTAGGACCTAGGGGAAAAACTAAGATTGTGATTGCCGATCTTGACACGATCAATAATTGTGACTGACAATCTTGGCAATCCAACAACTCCAATCAATTTTTTTGCACACCCCTGCGTTAGGCCAATGTGATCTACGACGCTGTCATCGGGCGTCAAATGATTGATGCTGCATTGGAAGAAAAAGTGCAGTGGTGCGAGAGAGAGTTCAAAGCTTGCTACTAGATAGTGGAGATGAACAGCAGAGTCAAGAGCAGAGAATCGTTATAATGCTGGACGCAGCAGGAGGGAACGAGTGCTCTGACGAGATGCTGAGACTTGAGATATACCAAGCATTTCAAAAGGTTTTCGACCAGCTTGAAGAAGATCTTGCAGAATATGAGAGAGAATTCGTCAGCGCTGCATCAGCTAGTGACGCAGCTGGCAACATTGACGCTGCATCGTTCAGAATTCGTGGGTGGAATGAATCAGAAGAAGAGCTATTTTTTCTCGTTCTTCGCAGCTGTGAGAAGAAACAATGAGCTGGTAAAAAGAGTTCATTACTGTAGGATCAACTCGCATTAGTACCGCCCACTGTCCCTCTCTTGAAGATGAAGAAACACGTGAAATTCCATCAGCATCTTCGCTTCTTTCAAGAGAAACGGAAGGATCGACTACGAGCATTTAAACGGAAATTGGACAAGCTTCAGAGTAAAGCCAGTTGCAGATTTCGTTTATCTGCTGAGCAAGAGAAAGAGCGAGTACGGAGGCTGCAAGAGCTGAGTGAGATGCAGCAGCAATGCGAACAACGGCACCAACAGGTTTCTCAGTGGCGCGAGACGAAAGAAGCCAAAAAACGGATAGAACGACAGCAACGGGAGATTGAACAATTACTAGAAACTCAGAGACAGCGTGAGGGAGAAGTGCAATGGCAACGAAGGCATGATCAACAGAAGTATGCTGTCGACAAGTATAAAAAGTAGTAAATACTGCAGAAAATAGCCGAGGAGAACTGTACGATGGAAGAAGAGCAACGACGAGAACGAGAACGAGCGCTTCAGAGTGTCGCTAATGCTGAAAGAGTACAGTACCGACACGACGAAGTCCAGGTTCGTATGGGTTGTATTATTATTTTTTAGTACTTGAAGAAGTATTATATTCATTTGGATTGTTGTAGCGCAAAATCGACGAGTGAAACATCAAGAACTTGATCAAGCTCGTTTGGAAGAACAGCGATTGGTCAGGCTGAACGAGTTGAAGGAGACAACACCTTACGCTCAGATCGTCACCAACATAATAGTACGAAATCTTGAAGACATTTTTTTTTACAGTTATCGCATATTTTTTTCTTTGTGTCACTGTAGCCAGACCGGAACGCACTCGACAGGAGACTGCTGCCTTCCGTGCTAACGTCGAAGCTACCCAGGAAGGTCTTCCAATTACTGTACGAAGTTGGCCTTCCCCTTTTCGTCGCTAGTGTACTCATCTTTGTTACTGTAAGAGGAAACGGGATTGTTTCCGAGTCATGGATACGACTGTGAGACGCTATTCAAGAATGCAAGATTCAAACTGGGCATTGCTCTACGGGTAAGTTATTGTTACACTATAGACCTTGGATGTCGCTGCTTACTCTTTCTTTTTTTTAGAATAGTGGGCGAAACTCGAGTGAGTATGCGCGTCAAGGACTAGCCAATGTCAAGGCTTGCAACGTAGGAGCGTATCGAAATCACGTTGCCGAACCTACCAAGCTTTGGTAATAACATCGAAGTAAAAAACACACTTTTATTTTCAATAAAATAAATGTTTAAGCGACGAATTGTAAGGCTCCTGAATCATAAAATAGGTTCGATTCGATAGCCAGTTGCGTGTCGAGTTTGTGCAAACTTTTCATCGTTCGTTTTCGCAGTCCGAATTGTTCTTGCGCCGTCGTTTGGATCATATTTTCCACTTGTTGCAGTCTCGAAGCCAGCTCCGCCTTTGACAGCGCGGCATTCTGCGCTTGTATCGACTGCGACGCTGCAGCTTGTCGTCTGTGCGCTCGATTCATCCACTTGACACAATTCATCTGAAGTCGACGCGTGCGTTTGTCTGCATGAGAAGAGGCTTTGACACTCTGCATCGCCTCATTAAGCTGAGATCGCTCCCTTTTTAGGCTCATCGCTTGAGCAAAGCGCGTATTGTTAAAACTAAATCTTACAAAAGTCTGGAAAATAATTCAGCAATAAGTGAAATGTTACCAACCATTACCAGCAAATGCGTGTCTCGACACCAAAGTCTCCAGTCGATTGTGTCATACATTTCAGATAGTTTGTCCTCGTCATCCGGAGCTATTGTCACCTTTTGACAGTCCTCCTCTCGTGTCAAGAGATTGCGACTGGCATTGTGGCGTTGCAACCGGCAGCTCAGCACACCTGTGTCGGTGTCCAGCGCTTCCTGGCCTTTGGACAGCAGTGTGCGGGCGCGTTTCTCCCATATTGGGCCTAAAAAACTCCCTGCTCAGCGTTACGAGCCACACACGCCACTCGACAAAGCTCCTGTACGTCCATGAACTCCCAAATGTGTTGTTTGCATTCATCCACGAGCTCCAGCAGCATGCTTGTCGCTTTTCTCATCCTTTTATTGAATCCAATTTTTTTAGTAAATTTAAACTTGCAATTGTGAATTTTTGGTTCAGAAAAAGCTCTCAACATGGCTACATTCAGTCATTTGCATGATAATAGCGATCGAATTTCGCTTGCTGCGGAGGCTGTTCCTTGTCTCAATACGAGGACGCTTACAATGGAGAATTTACGACGGGATCGCTCGTTTTATCTGGGATATTAAGCTGATAACGACCCGCAGCCGGCGTGTTTGGTGACATTCCCGTATGATCCTGCACTGAACAAACAAGTTGGTGAAAGACGAGTACTAATAAGAAAAGATCGACGTCTAGGCGCCAGCAATCCGATCGACAATTACTATGTACAACTATCTATGCCGCGAAAAATGCGGAGCTTGCCGTTAAACGAAGACTCATACGGGAAATATCAATGTACAAAACGATGGGCATACACTGGCAATCACTGTCAAAACAGCGGTAGATAAGATCTGTACATTTTCAACGAACTGACGTTCATTGTCCAGTACTTGTCGCGGTAGATTAGGTTTTACTCTAGAATTTTGCATTCTCGCTCCACTTCGCTTTGGCGGGATAATTATTCCAAAATCTCTGAACCCCCCTTTGCCTAAATCGACTTCTCTAATTTCATAAATATGGGTCTCATTTAGACCTGTCGCTACAAAATTCTGAGTTGCCAGTAAGCCGTGCAATTATTTCCACAAAAGACTGAGCCCCTAGCATCATGCTTACCATGCTGAAAAAAAAAGATTACTCTAGTGATCTTGACAAAGTCTCTTTATTATTGTTGGCTATCACTGTACCTTCATCTTCCACTCAGAATCACCTGCACTTCAAATAGCACGTCTACAAATGCTACACAATATATTTTGTTTAGCTTCGTGCTCGATTTCGTGGGCCGTTTCTAAAACTTAGCTCGTATCAATGCAACTGCCCGCCTGCACTAATTACCCGCTTGTACTGCCGGTTTAAACTTGTACTAAATTAACTGAAGATTAATCACCTCTCATATGAAACTCAATGAAAGCTACTTTGAATTAAAAAAAATCATACTATAATGCATTGAAGTGTGCTCATTTTGTGCTGCTTCACATTTAGTCATTAGACACTCCAATCTATGCCAGTTAAGGCTAAAGCATCATGATATAACGATGCGCCTTGCTGTTGTTGTTGTTGACGGCGGTGTTTTTTATTTGATACTTTAGCGATGATTTCAGGATTCCTGAAATCAAAGGGGCTATGAAATTTGTGAATAAGTAGCTTTGTCTGTTTAGCACTCAAATATTAAAACGATGCCGCCTTCGGATACCGGTAATGGATAGTGAGTGCTGTAAACGTACGGTCACCAAGTGCCCCAAGAACAAAAACAGAAACTTCTAGCTTACAACTGCGCGCCCTACTGCGCGATACTAAATGCCTGCTGTGTCCATAGTTTATTCAATATTAACAGTATTGCTGGGTCCTCGTTTGACGGATACGACAGCTTTTTCTGACGAGGAGAGGATATTGGCAAATGATATGCTACATGTAGGGGCGAACTGTAACGGGGTACGTAGCCCTAAGTGTACCCTGGTTACATGAAGTGTGACACGTCATACTTCGGTATATTTGGTACAAGGTACCAAGGTCGTCCAAAGCCAGCCATTGGTTGATGACATTGCATTTCTATAGGTGATTTATAGTTTGTATTAAACCTAAGCTTTACCTACCTACATATATACTCAGTTTACATTCTACCTTTAATAGTTGATAAAAAGAGGATCTGTGAACTGCCGTTCACTGAGAGTTTGTATACTCTCGGAAGCTAACTTCCTCTAGCGCAAGGTGCTGTGTGACCCCGTCACATAAACGCAGCTATGACAGTGGCTAGATTGATTATCCCTCTAGTCGAGATTTCGTAACGCTCGCGCCTGTCGTGCCAAATAAGAGAAGGATAGTGTCATTTTTCACGGAATGATCTTTCGGAGAGCAACAGGAAAACCCCGCGTGACCCAAACGGCTGACGTAGACTCACAGGTCTGCCAATGTCTAGCTTAGGTAAGCAGCTTCCTAGCGCCTGCTTCCCTGGGCGAAATCGCCACTGGCATGGTGGAAGGTACTCGAAAATAGGTGGGATTTGTGCCAACCTCGCTTCCATCTCGCCTATAGCCAGCGCTCCTAGAATGTGCTGAAATGTCGTCAGAGAACACCGCATGTCGTAAGTTACCCCAAATTGGAAAGTACAGCGGGCAGATCTGCTGCAGATCTGAGTATAAGTGGTGCAGCGAGCTGATTTATGAATCCAACCGAACAAAAAAGACAGTGCAGAACGTGCAAAGGTTCATGATAAGCTTTGTTACGATCGAACAAAAGCTCACATATATTTGATGTTGCACAGAGAATGCCTACTCTTCTCCGCTCTCATTTATATCGTCGCCATCTTCCCCTTCACGAAGCACCAGCTCTCGGCGGGTCTTCTTGTGTGCACCAGCCTTCTTACCCGACCGCCACAGTACAACGCTCTTGCCCAGGGTAGCGGGTACGTTTTGGCTGCAATCGAAGTCGTCTCAAAGCATGTTTGGACGATTCCCTTATACCGCCGTCGTATCTTATTGCACAGCCAACACTTTAGCGTCATCAATAGAGCAACGCTCGCAAAAGAACGTCGTAGCGAACAACTTCTTCTTACGATCCGAGCGCAAGAGCGCACAGACCTTGCACGACCGCTGTCGGCGCTTTTGAACGCCTGTAACAGTCACCGAGTCATCCGATTGCTCCACGGCATGCGTGAGCCGTAGCTGGGGACGATTTCTTTTTGGCTGCTTGGTGGCGGTGTGACCACTATACCTGCAACATCCTCCACCTTTGCCGCAGCAATTAGTTCTGCAGGACTCTAAACCACTATCCTCGTTTCATTGTTTGCGTTCCAGTAATACGTGCAGACTCCCTGTGCGAAATATACGCATTAACTAGGGCTAGATCCACGAAGACCAAGAATAGGTCTTGTAATACTTCTTGAGCTTAGTGGACATCTGCAACGAGTACGTTTGTAGGCGGAGTTGATCATGCACGTCAACTCCGCCCATCCAATATTGGTAGTCGGTCACAGCTGCTGGACAGGGAACGGAGACTGATTCAACCCGCTTGATGTTTTTGGCAAATCGTCGTCGCTGTCATTGCGGAGCCTGTACACAAGTAGTGCACAGGTTTCCGGTCCCACCAGTAAAAAGCTATCATGTTGGGGATGGCCACTGAGCGGGAGAACGTGAACGTGCCCCGAGGTATACTAGCTGGGCGTGACTTGCCCTTCTTTTTTATATTCGCATCTTATCCGAGCCGGTTGGTCATGATAGTACCAATCACATACACCTGTATATATCGCCAATAGCTCGATAGCAAGTAGAATTGACGAGTAAAAGCGGTGCGTGCCATGGGTGCCGCGTGTTGGGGTCAAGGACAGTCTTCAAATTCCGAACGGCTGCAGATGCACCGGTCTTATGATTAAATGATGCGTTTTAGCCGTCTCCAGCTCTGTACTTGCCCGTACATAGCTTGAATCTTGTAACATATGACATAAACGGTCAGACACGTTACTTAAGACGTAACTTACGACATACAGAGAACTGCAAATACATATGGCAATATGCAGTTCTTGAATCACACACCATAAGTATTTTTGATTCGTATCGATGAGGCTTATCGGGCATGAACATTCTTATCGTGTTTCGTGAAGAAATGGAAGGTAGTACGCCTTCGTTGAAGGAGAACACCGCAGTTAGAGTCCACGCTGCCAGAAAGCGATCTTGCAACGTATCTGCAACCATTCGCAGCTTCCACAGTTTGTCCTGTGTACGTTTTGCCTCGTTGTCCACGAAGTACAAGTCACGCAAGATATCTTGGCATCCATTGCGTCCCATGAATCTCCCGAAATTTTCGGCGGGAACGGCTCCCTCCTCCACCATCAAACCAGTGAGCAGCAAACCGTCGGATTTGCGGACAAAGCATACGCGCTATTAAGAGCCCGATGACGTGGAAAATCTCGTGTGTCTTGTATCCCGGTTTCGCTTTCAGCCGCCGACTGATTTGTTTGACAGTTTCCTGCCGTCGATCGTTTTGCTTCGCATGTATTCGCTCCGCCCGCCGGTTGACCTGCTGAGCGTCATACCGGTTCGTTTCTGTAGCAATCTTTACCCACAGCGCCTTAAGCATAAAGTAGAAGACGGATAGTAGCGGAGAGTGTCAAAGACCACGCAATTCAGCAACCAGATGCGCCTCATCCATATTTAGATCGGGGTAGGGGTGCGCCCCCTCCTTAAACTGGTGCGACACTGGCGTCCACTGCATTGCTCGCAACGCGTCCTCATGCAGCTGGGTTGCTTGCTTGTTTAGGACATTGCACCCCACTTGAAGCGACTCGATGAACGCTGCGTCCATCGGAACAGCGTCGTCTTCTGATAGCTCATCGTCGTCTTCCGGTTCGTCACAATTATCGAAGCCATCGTCATCATTGTCGGCGTTTATGTCGGCGTCACTTTCGCCAGAGTTAAAGCTCTCATACTCGCTCAAGTCCTCATCGACTGAAATGAAGTTCACGTCTTTCTTCACCGAACACCGAGAGCGTAGACCACGCGTAGAAGGCGTATCAGGTACATTTACAGGTCGGGTGCCCTGAGCATTCGCAGGCCGAGCGGCAGGTACGCTGTCCGGTTGGGCAGTGGGTACAGTGTCCGTTCGAGTGTCGCTTTCCGCGCCAGACACTTCTGACTGCAGCTGCAGGTTTGACAACCCAAACGCCCGTGCAACCGCTGACTGGAAAAGCTCTGGGTCAGAGCTGCTACAGATACTGGGTGTACCAAAGAGCTCATACATGGTCCTCTGGAACAGCACGGCGCTCGTATCAATCTGCGATGCACATACATCGTCAAATGTGTCCAACGTGTTATTGGCGTAGTCGTCGGCGGCTGCAAGGGTATCGTTGACACTAGCAGCTGAATTCTCGGCGGCAACAGTCGTCTTGGTGGCGGAAGCAGCGGAAGTCTCGTCGGCGGAAGCAGCGGTCTTGTCAGTAGCGGAGGCAGCGGCAGAGGTTGTCTTCTTGGCGGAAACGGCCGTCTTAGTGACGGAAGCAGCGGATGTCTCGTCGGCGGTAGCAGCGGTCGTGTCAGCATCGAAGGCAGCGGAAGATGACGTCTTCTCGACGACAGAGGGTGCGGCAGCGGGTGTCCTGTCGATGGCAGATGTGGTCTTTTCAGGGGCGACAGTTTCTTGGTCGGCACCATTACCATAATAAACAATCGCATCCTCGTCCAGCAATCCGGTTTCCAACGCGTGCGCAACCACAGCCTCCTCTCCAACCAATACTTATGATTCATCAGCACTTACGTATTTTCTCTTTGTCTGAATCCCCTTCAGCCGCTTGTACTCCCACCTCACTGGTCTTAATTGCCTCTAAACGTGTTCAAAGTCATTGCTCCGTGTCATTACAGCAACGGTGTCCGTTCTCGTGCGGTTCTCTGAGCGAATGTCAGCCATCGGGCAAAATCGATAATGAGTGGTATCTGGATGTGGGCCACTGAGTGGCGGCTGGATATTTTTTTCCGCGCATCCCATCGTTTCCGATCGCCCCTGATCCCTGGCTCGTTTTTTTCTCATTTAACTGTTGAACTTTATTGTTTTGAAATGACTTGATTAAAGTATTGTATTTCTGTTTCCGATCCATTTTCTATTGTTGTTTCCGCTATGTCGTAAGCTACGACATAATCAGTGTGTCATGTCGTAGCTTACGACGTCGGGAACCAAGGGGTTAATGGTGTTATTCAACCAAAGTCATGTTTTTATCGTCATTTAAGCTTCCAGGTCCAAATTGGCGTGTCTCCGCACAGGTTGGACGCTCACGTTGCTGTTGCTGAGTAGTCAAGGGCTGCGTCGTTGTTCCACCTGCTGAGATCGACTAGGTGATGGCCCTGGCGAAGAGCACAGTACTCATGTGGGCTGGGTGTGGTCGCCCTGTTGAGGGTCTAGGACGGTTTTGACAGGCTGAAGTGGGTGCATTATGATCGCCGCTACCACAGCTACGATTGTCATCTCGATAGCGTTGCTGATATTGATGTGGCGATAGCTGCTGCTGTTAGGTCGACGCCCAATATTAAGACATTGGCTGGAGCCATTTTTGTTTTTCCGGGACCTTTGCTACGATGTAGATGCTGTTCACCTTGTTTCTTTTGTACGTAGAGTAGACCAAGAGTACCAACCGAAGGGTACACCTGTCTACTTGCATCACTCTTGTTTTGCCATTCGTAGGGTAAGCCACCGCTGTAGAGTCGACAGAGGGCATATTCGCTCATGGGTGAGCGTATGATCTAGGCGCACTAGCTCGCGAACCTGCTTGCAATATACAGCCAACGACTCATTACGGGGCTTACGGATTTCCCATATTCCCACTTATAGTTTCTTGCTATAGTCCACGGGAAGAACTACATTGAGACCTGTGAGGGTGAACCTCTCGTCCATGCGCATGTCATTTTTAGTGAAGCCCGCGCTCTCAATAGTCTCATGATAAAGTCATTATATCCAAATAGTGGCATAAGAATACAAGTGTTTAGTAGTTTTTAATTTTGTAGGCCCATTTGAGGAAACCTTTCGAGCCATTATCGATGGAATTCAGCATTTATTGATATTTTGGTTACGATTTCTTCTGTTACCCCCTTGTTCTTGTCAGCCGAACATACTGTGACGAAGTATGTGAGATAGCTCTTCTCGTCGCCTTTCTTCGTGGAGTCGCTAACGATTTACAGGCCAACAAGTGCACAGCGTTGCTGATTTGAGCATTTTAGAGTGTGTTGGCTACGTGAGCTCTTGAATGCAAATTAAGATCTGATAGACGGAGAAACAGATTGTTCTGGCTTGTGCTCGCACACACCTCTTAGCAACGCACTGCGCACCTATCGTGTTTACCTATAGTCAACTAGATTCACCCTTAGAACAGCCGACGGGCTTGGTACGTCAGTCTTCGCTGTGGGTAATGTATCTACTAGGCATGTTCCATTGAGAGAGCCTTGAGCATGCAGTTGTGAGACTATCTGAAGTTGCTGATGTATTGTCAGTCCTGCTGCCGAGCTAAAACACTTTATTTCGCGCAGCAGCTAAAGCGTAACATAAATCAATACAGTCCACCACTTAGCAAGAGCAAGTGGA
Source organism: Phytophthora infestans T30-4 (assembly GCF_000142945.1). Lineage (NCBI taxonomy): Eukaryota > Oomycota > Peronosporomycetes > Peronosporales > Peronosporaceae > Phytophthora > Phytophthora infestans. The sequence goes on along the minus strand of NW_003303714.1, from coordinate 1,149,091 downwards.
ACTCCGCTCACGCATAGGGGTGGTGGGTCTCGTTGCGGTCGTCATGTCTATTTTCTTGCTTAGCTCAAAGGCAATCTACATGAAAGCTAAATACAACTGCTATTTATATTAAATTGTTATTTCTTTTTCTTGGCGACACTGGGTAGACCCGCTGATATTAGCCCCAGCTTACCGCAAAAGTCGTAATGAACAGCACCCATGAAAATATATAATCATTTTGTGGGTAGCACCTATTGTTACGACTTTTGCGGTACTGTGCTAACACTACAGAGTCAAATGAACTTTGTGAAGACAGTGAGGTCTCGCGCTAAGAACACCATTGTGTATTGTGCCTCTCTCAAACCTCGGCCAATCGGGCCTCGAAAGACTGGTCCTTACAAGGATGGGGTAGGGCAAGATCTAAGATTAGAAGCAAGGATAATAAATTTAGTCTCTGACAGCCACAGGCCAGTGTTGACAGCCGGGACTTAAAAATCCGGTCCATCAAAGGACGTAACGTATTTTGCCGGTGGGTTAAGTCCATACGGTTAAAGTCGGGCAAGGCCATATTGGCCGGGATTGTAGTCGCACACTTTTCAGAAGTATCGTAAGGGAAGGGGGCATGGCAGGTCCTGCTACAGGTTGCCCACCAGGCCATGAGACAAGACACTTCAGGCTCCTTCCAGAGCTGGGCAAGGCTGGAGGAGGCTATGGCTATCGAGAATGCAGATTCTGCAGAGCGGCTTATAACAGCGACCTATCATCTACCCCACCAAAGGTCTTAGTGGGCCGATCGCGTAGCTACACAAGCTACCTCGCGAAGTGTGCTCATTATCAAGCTGCTCAACTTCCAACCGCGTCGCCATGCCAGCCTGTCGTAGCTATAGCCTTGGCCTCTGGCGTAGAGAGCGATGCGAGCTCTGCACTATCGTTTGGCGTTACGCCAGCCTCAAAAGTGCAATCTACTGTATTCAGATCCTTACCCGTGCGCACCAGTCCTAGGCTACAGCCCGATGCCGAGCTCACCGCTCACTGGTCCTAGAAAACCGCTCGTCTCCCAAGCATAAAAGATCACCGTCAGCAAAAACAATGAAGGAACAACGGCGGAAATTTTCAAAAAGTGAAGCCACGAAGATTGAATGCTCAATTATTGAAATGCACGCGGATAATTATCTTCCTGATCGTTTTATTGAAAAAAGCTTCAGCTCGACGACTGTTAAAGCTACTTTTCCCTGGAGTGTCCGACAATATTCCCTCTCGCCGCACGCTGGGCAAGCGTGTTTGTAAAGAGCATGCCGAGCGCTGCAAAGTAATCGAAACCGACGATCTCAATTATGGATTCAACGGAGGGCTGGGTCAACCTTCTATCCGATGTATGGCAAAATATCAGCAAAGAACATTTGCTGGGCTACCAGCTCTCGCTGTCCGGCATGTTGCTTACCTACGCTTTACGTCATGCTGGTGATGAACACCGCGAAATAGCTATTGTTAAACAGCTCGAGCAAGTTATTGAACAAGCGCAGCAAGCGAAGTGGCGCGTCGGAGCTATAATTACAGATAATGCAGGACAATGCTCGCGAGCTCGGCGTATACTAGCACTTCGCTGGCCCCAAATGGTTTTCTTATTCTGTTTCGCGCACGATGTTGACAACCTAGTCAAGGCAGTGCTGCGATCGACATTAAAGGACGTCGCAGCTCAAGCTGCAACTGCCGTTAAAATTTTGAATGCTTCATCGAGTAAATGGCATGGATGCTTTGCACCCCTGCTGCGAGTCCAGTCGGCTCTTCAAATGCTGCACCGCCGGTACAAGAGCTACGATGATTTTCCGGAGCAGCTACAACTATTCGGTGATTCATCTTTCTGGGAAGAGCTTAAAGACGCAGAGGCAGCTACCACTCCGCTGGCCTACGCGTCCTACCGACTACATCGTGACGAGAACAGCCTGGGTGACGTGGTATTATCATTTCGGGACATACAAAATAGATTCCAGTGACATCTCGTTCGTCATAATAGTTTAATTGAGTGCTCGTTTGGCACAATGTGAACAGCCTTTGTTTATGTTGGGCTTTGCGTTACATCCTCTGTATGCGGAGACAGCGAGGACAATGCCGGACACCGCCGTGTCTGAAATAGGTGCATTGGGCAAGATTGCAGTGCATTACTATCGTCGGCTGCTCAAAACGGAGGACATCCCAGTTGAGACGTGACATGCTATCTTGGATAAAGGAACGGCTTACCCGAACAGAACCAAGTGAATTATTCGGGTCGCCATAGGAGGTTTGAGAAAGCGTTGCTGCAGAACACCCCAAGAGTCTTCTTCCAAAGCTGGCCATTCGAGTGCTATCAATTGCAGTAGATACTACAGCCTGCGAACGTCTATTTAGTGAGCCCGGTGCAATTTATACTGCAAAGCGCAATCGCCTTAACGCGTTGAAAGCTTTTGATTTTGAAATTATAGCGAAGTATGTTTGACAACGCGAGCTAAGAGAGGAGGCTGCAGATCCAAAAAGGAAACTTCTACTATCTCCGAAAGAAAGGCATATTAATTGGAGATTTGGTAGAGCAGCAAATAATCTACTCACACCATCGCCGCAGCGAAATTTGGTGAATGATAATGCGGATAGCGATGGTGAAGATCCCGGCAATAATTTCGACGGTGTCCCGACGCAATCGATGTGGAGCGAATATCTGGATGAGATTTTATAAGATGACGAGATTGAGACAGAGTACTTAGTGCATGAGAGAAATGCAACTAGCACGTCGGGAGCTCAAATGACTAGCGATGACTCGGACGATGAGACCAGCAATGAATTTGAAGAAATTGCAGATGCAAACAAGGTTGTCTTTCCTCATCATAAGGACAGAAGCTTTTCACAAGAAGACATAGTTCTTCAAGGATATTGTGGCCAAAAGGCAACGCTGGAAGATCTTTTTGGGTGAAGCGACGACGAGAAGGACAAAGCTTTAGCACCTGGGCTGACAGAATTCTAACAAAAAGTAAATATAAATGCTGCTTTTCATTGTTATATCTCAAGCTAAAAGTCTTAAATGAACGCTTTTAGAACCGTCTCAAAACTTCGCTGTACATCGTATGTTTACGCTAGATTTACACGAGCTCTTCATATACCGAATTCCCTTAGCTATCCAAAGTGATCATAAAAAAATTCTATTGTTGTAGACTAATATCTGCAACGGGTCGGAACATGTCGTCAAAATTATCGTCCAAACTAAATTCTCCCCGATATAAGGATTTCGCTCACGATGTCATTTACATAATTTATCCAGCGTACCAAACAAAGCTCCTTATATTTTGGCAGCACCGTGTCCTCACCTATCGGTCGTAACTTTTTCTTGTTGGCACCGCCACATTCGCCACATAACGTTTTGAGTTTCGGCCGTGTCCGGCGCCAACAATGAATGCAGTTGTCATTTCTAGACTGAGGAAGATTAGGATAGAAATTACTGATTGTTTCGCTTGATGCCCCCATCCCTTGCCTAATGGTCTAGGACCTCTAGTTTGTGCACCGCACTAAAGGATGACACAAGGTTCTTCCTCATTTTACGGCCTCGGCCTCCTGGAAGTCGTGGCCGCCCTTTTGGGCGGCAGCGTTGAGTAGAAGCCACTCGATGGTAAGATGCACCGACAGAAAGACAGTTCGTACGACTGAATGCGATAACTAAGGATGTACGGAGGTCTTTCCCATTCGGCCCTTGATTGGTTGAGCCCTCCTGAATGTCATAACAAATAGTACGGGATAACTAAGGGAACTCGGTAGTCCTCGATTCCATTTTACTAACGTAGCAGGTATGAACTGCGCCCCCTTGCTCAAACGCGCTTCGTGTACGTACTCATTAACAGATCCACGTTGTGAAGCGACCGGAAATTCAGCCTGGTTTTGCAATCACCGTAGCAACGTAGTTAAAACATCAATATAGTTTTAACTGGCAGCTTAAAACGTACCCGACGCAATAGATTCCAGGTTCATAATAGCTACAGTGACACCACAACGAAAAACACGCACTTCCATATCCTCAACCTGGTCGCCGAGCACTTCGTCTGCGCACCCATCGCTACCTTCAGCGCTCACGAAGCTAAGCAAAGCGTTCTCCGGCAAGATGCCCGGTTGCAACCTAATGAAGCTTTTATCGACGTTCACGGCCATGACGCCCTCTGTGTACTAGCCGTCACAAGTCTCACGCAGCGAGACTGGCGACCTGTGCGCTGCGTTCATATTTGTCTTTATCCGAAATGGCACGAAGCACTTCCGTGTTTCGGACACAGCGCCAGCTACGCCTCGACCATTTGCTCCAACAGCGTCCCTTCCAAAGCAATAATCCATAGCGAAATCCGCAGCTTATCAGTAGCACTCACGGTGAAGAGCACCCCCGCCTCTGCGTCCGTGGCAGCACCTTAGAAGGGCTCTAGCATTGTTCAATCAGATACGCGAGAGTCTTCACCAACACTAGGACTATCAATTGGTAGTCGTTTAGGTCCAGGCCATGCTACGCTTCTCGGTTGGCTTCTTCTTCGCTAATAAAACTGAGACTCATAGCATCTACTTTTTAATTGACTAATTATAACTTAAGCCATATCATTAAACAATCAGTCCACCTTCTGTCAAAACGACCTGGGCGGACTTTTAACGATTGGTCGAAATGCATGGACTTTACCAGCACTGACAAGGCCTACGTAAGGCCTCTGATCTTCTGTAAGGATCGCTGTAGACAATAATGTCCGAATGGCCAATTTTCGCCGTTATTTCCTACTTCGTAGGTCCCACGCAAAAAGCCTGGCAAATATAGATAGAGCCGGTGAAACAGGAATGTACCGTATCCTTATGTGATTGCCGACGCTCACTCATTAATGACAAAACAAATAGCTTGCCATTTGTTGGAGGGATGATTAGCGCAGAGTTGTTAGGGCAGCACAGAATGGAGTGAGGACAAAAGTAGAGTGGTCTAGGCGGCCATAGTGGAGAGGAAGTCTTGAGTGTAGGAGGAGAACGCTTGTGTCGGACTTGGTAAAAGAATAAGAGCTTGTGGTGGACTCGGTAAATGAAGAAGTAAGATTAATGTTTAAGAAAGTAGCGGGCTACTAACAAGAAATTAGTATGCGGCATTCAGAAACATAGTCTAGAACTAAAATGCTCCAGACATTTTAGTACATTATTTATTAGAGTCAAAAATACCGTGTCTCTTCATTATTAGTTTATAGAGAGCACGATGGAGAGGCGGTCCCTGTGACGGGCCCTAACCTCAACACCATTGCACTCTAAATTTTGTACTACCGGTATTGTGGTTTATTTGTTTACTGACAACATACAAAGTGCAATATTACATGTAAACCTAATCAATTTACCGTAGGTATGTTTTTTGTTTAGCGATAGGTTCAAGAATTTGGCTGTCGCTAATCACAGTCTATTTTCAGCTCTGCAAACCGTATTCCTTCTGTGATTCACAGAAGGAATACGGTTTGCAGAGCATAAATGGAATTGACGCAGAGCTCGCCCTCGCATCGAACATAAAAAAAGAAAATAATCTTAGGCTGTTGAGCTTCCTTAAGTTCTTAGTATCATACTGTTAAACGGCAATTGCTAGGCTTGAAGAAAGCGTTGTGCCTCACTGAAAGTTAAGTACTTTGGAGCGCTTCCCATTTTATGTTACTGCCTAAGCTTTACTGACAGAGCGTAGGGCCGTCAATCGGAGGGAATTTTGGTAGAAAAGCACATTACATCGATTTATGTGATCTACTTTAATTTTTACTTCGAGAAATAATAAGTGTTAGCATATTACGAATTTGAACTAGCGTTATGCTATTTGAAGTCTGCTCACTTGCAGCTCACGTTATGCTATTTGTAGTATGCTAGCCAGCTCAAATTAACGAGGTTCCTTGCGCAGTTCGCGACTTCGTTGTTAGTTTGAAAACTGGTTGACGTGGCAACATCCCCCAATCTGAATAAACTGCTTTTTTATAGTTCCTGTGTTTTCATGCTTTGTGCGCGGCACTAAACAATGCTGTGTTTCTATCGGTGCTGGGCTTATTGCACATTTCGCAGTACCAACGTCAACAAGCAATATGGGCGTACGTTCGTTCTTGTTCCTGACTCTACTCAGCTTCTTCGCTTACTTTGGCAATATTTGCGCCGAACGTACTGATACGGGCATGGCCTCCCAAACGGATTCAAGTCTAACGAAACTCGGGAACGCTTTGCAGATTCAGCCAATCCTGATGGCCGAGGCCCCCACCAAGACAATGAAGAGAGGGCGCTTTTTAATCTCGGCAAATTGAAGAGTTTGCTCAAGAGGAACCCGAAGAATTTGCCGAACTTAAGGGAGAATCCTAGCTTTATAAAGCAGGCGGATTGTCTGGCCAACGACCCCGCTATTCAGAAAGGGATCAAAAGTATCAAGGAAAACCCGGAGCTGATGAAACAAGTCAAGAGTCTAAGCAAAGACCCCAACTTCGTCAAATCGATGCAGACATCTCCCTCGCTGAAAGCTGTCCGACAGGTCGAAAAGCACTTGTCGAGGGGTCAACAGGAAACGATGTCTCCGAATGAAGGAGTACTTGTTCTCCTCTTTAGTTTTGTTGGTGGACTTGGAAGCGTTTTCGGGCTTTACTACCTGCTTAGGCTGCTAGGGTTTAGAAATGATTGGGAAACTGAGTAGTCCGCAGGCGTAAACGATTAAAGTGGAGACGATAACTCAAACGTTGCTTCTGTAGTACTTGTGGTAATTGCAGTTATTTCTTCCGAATTTAATTTGCTAGGGCCTTTTTAGGACAAGAAAAAAAACATTGGATTGATGTAAAGCAGTTGGCTGTTACTTTAAAGTCGCCGAGACACTAGGTCGAATCGACTAGCGGGTACCCGTGCGAGGACGCGTGAATCCTTCCTCCTTGGACTCGTCCATATAGTCTTCTTGTTGCGTGCAGATGCGCAAGATCTCCTTCTTGCTCGACTCTTGTTGATAACCACCAATGAAGAGCTCGTCCAGAATGTAGTACGCCTGCAAAAAACGAAATAAATATCTGTTTACAAATTCCACATTATCTCTAAAAAAATATTGCTGGTGGTACCTTGTGGAAATTGAAAATGATATCCAGCTCGCACACCTGCATTTGACGTGTCCTATCAGTTGTCGTTACTCCACTCATAGCAATTTAAATACAGTCGTACATTGCCAAAGTAGCGGTCCAGCACCTCGACGAACAGGTGGATGGCTTCAAGCGTGATGAGCTCGTTCTCGTCCTTGGAGATGCACGCGATGAAGTACAAACTCGCGTATCTGAAAGCAATAACAATTAAATCTCTAGCTTCCGTTACGCATTACTATAAACTATATCCACGCACCTCTTGTAGACGATCTTCTTTTCCTTAAATTCGATGAAATTGCACTGTTTGTGAGGGCGAGAGAGCACCAGCGACGTAATGTCGCGGATCATGCGCGTCTTCTCCTTGATCGACGCGTTCATGTACCATTTGGCTAGACGCGTCTTGCCCTGGCGACTCACAAGCAGGACGGACTCAATCTGCTCGCTAAATACCGTTAGAGAAGCCTCCTCGAGCCGCAGGAGCTTCAGCCTTCACGTACCATGATGATGACTTCAGTATCTCAATAAGAAGCCACGTCGTCGAGTTGGCTTACGGTGGCAGCAGTGACGTTTAGTGGCGAACAAAGTGCAGTTAGTGCTACTTTTCGATAGTCACGATTGGTTATAACGTCTGTATTTCTACCAATTAAATTGCTTGAGAAGATGTTTTGATAATTTATTCTCGTGTCGCCTGCCAATCAGAGTCGAATTGGCAATGTTGTTCCCCTCGACGCATCAGGTGAGGTGTTGCAGTGTCCGCTGGAGGTCGCCAGCGTCTAACGTGCATCGTCGTCCTCTTTCCAGCTCCGTCGCATCATGACTGACACTTCCGGTCCCATTGCGCGTCGTATTCATGAGAAACTGTTGGCAGCTTTCGCCCCCACTCACCTGGACGTGATCAACGAGAGCCACATGCACAGTGTTCCCAAAAACTCCGAGACGCACTTCAAGGTGGTGGTGGTCACGGACCAATTCGACGGCAAGCCGCTGATCCAGCGCCACCGCATGGTCAACGCCGTGCTGCAACAAGAACTAGACGACGGTGTGCACGCTCTCAGTATCCTCAGTAAGACACCCAAGCAATGGGAGGCGAACGCGCAGGTCAAACCCTCGCCTAACTGTCGTGGTGGCATGACTGTGGACGAGACCAAGAAGGAATTTCTAGAGAATCTCAAGCGACAGCACCAGAGTGAATAGACGGTTTAAAGCAGCTTTACAGTCCAACTTAGAATCTAGAATCTGGAATGCTATCTTATCTAAATTCTAGGATTTTCTATCTTCTAGTGTGAGCGACGTAGCTTGTTCTGTAGCATGCTGAGCATTACAGACAGCAACCCACCGACCACAACGCCTAAGAGTTCCTCCTTGTGTTCGTCCATTACGGACAGCAAGCTTTGCATGGATGGAGGCAACTTCCTCCACACTCGAGAGCTGGAGATGATGCTACGTGAGACGCGGTGGCCGATTTCATCCGGCACATACACGTCCTGCGACGCGATGTAATGGTAGTGCGTACGAGCGACCGCTTCCATCAAGCCAAATTCGATGTCAGCTTCTTCTTTTGGTCGAGTAATGCAGCGCTCGTCCTGGTCCGTAATCAGCAACACCTCGTCGAAACGAGAGTGCAGCTCGTTGGCAATCACCAAGTGCATCGCGTACTTGGCGATCGCCTGCTTGGCCTTCTTGCGGAGTATATCCCAGTCTGTTTCCAGCTTGAACGACACCACAAAAGACTGCGGCGCCCAGTTGTGACGCAACACGCCGAGCATCTTTGGCACCTGTTGCAGCGTCAGTTCCAATGGACCTGCTCGTGACTGGATCTTGTGTACTGCCAAGTCCTGTTGAGGGATGTAAAAGTCACTCACGGCAGCTGCTAAAAGGAACATTGCACGTTCCTTCCAGGGAGCCACACAGGTTGCCACCATCCGTAGCATGAAGAAATAGTCGTCTACAGACGTGAACGGCAGCGTAAGCAGCGTGTTAGTCGCACGCACGTTGCGTAGTGTATTGACTGCATCCACCACGTTCTTCTTGGCTGTGGGGTCTTCAATAAGCAGCTGGATCTGCTCGTTACTATTGCGTGTGTCGACGTGCTGCAGGAAGTCCACGTCCAAGGACGAGGAGGTGGCTCTCTGTATGTGTCTGGCGAAGGGGGCAACCGATCCCGGACGATGTACATAGATGACAGCGTAGCCCAGTTCCAGTAGATACTCGACCGAAGCTGCGCCTCGTGATCCCGTGGAGAAATTGTCCAGAAAGCGCACAGTGTTGCGCTCGAGCGGGACAGTCGTGCCTCCAGACGTTACGACCGCGACGCACTTGCCCACGACGCGGTGGTGGTCCAGAAAGATCTTCACCTGCTCACGCCTCTCGTTGGTCCACTTGGGTGCTGTGGTCTGAAGGAAATACTCCTCCGTGAAGCGCTGATCTGCGTCCGATGCCATCGAGAAATAATTGACGAGCTAATCTTGGTAACCTATTATTTTCCATGCTATGCAGTTAGACAGGAACGACCGTAATGCGAAATTCACAATTTCATAAGTGACTGTAAGCGAAGAATTCTCGAATAGGTATGGTAAACAATTGTAAGTCCCGGGAAATTTCGATTAGGTATGTGCCGATCTTGACTTCTTCTTCGCTTGAGCACAAACCAAAGGCGAAAAAAAATCCACGTACGGATGGTAGCTCCCCATGTTTCGGCCGGTTTTTCTCTGGTTGGTCGTGCAGTGCCCTTGTCAAGTGCTGTTTCTAAAGCTCGATCGGGAGGGGGGGGGCTGTCTGAATTTCGTCAGAAGGTGTATGCTCATAAGAAGCGGTGGTTGATGGCTGAGAATCTCAATTTGAGGCGTTCCAACTCACTCGATGTGAGCGGAGAATTCCAAGACAAATATCCACGTATTTGGGTTCCATCGTTCTCATTAAGATAAGGAACTGTTCCGCAAAACCTCTAACAGTGAACAGCGGATTTGATTTTCCTCTAGATCCGCTGTTCTGGAAAAACCGCTCGAACCGCACGCGGAACGTGTTCGGTTCAGTACGAAGAAGGTAGCCGGGTTTTCCGAACCGGACCGAACAGCGAATCCCTGCCATTCTCCGATTTGCCGCCAGGAGCTCAGAGCTCGGCCGGCTCAAGAAGCGCAGAGCTTACGTGAAGAAGCAGCCAGGCTGCCAGCGAGAATTTTTATGACGCCCGTTATCGCAGCCCGTCCGTCCATCCTAGTCAGGAACCCACCGCGCTCGTCGTACGCCAACCTGGGGGGTCGTTTGGTTCGTCTGAAAACGCTCGGCGGGCTCACAGGCCGCTGGGACGGCCCTGTATACGCGACTCTCGACCGCGACCCGTGTCTCCTGGAGACCAACGCGAGCCCGTTCTTCGACGACGCGGATGGTGTGAAGCGATCTGCCTGGCAGGCCGTCCTGACGTTCCTTCTTCCGGGACAGCGCCGCTCGGACCTTGAGGCTGCATCCAGGAGCACGTGGACGTCAAGTACTGGATCCCCCACTGGCGCTTCACTAAAGTTACTTACGACAAGACAGCGGAGCTGCTGGAGCGTCCGCTGCTCTCGGTATTTCAATTTCTTCGGTTCGCCACTTTCTTCGTGGCGTCTGACGCCCATCCTGACAGGTGCATCAGGACCTCTGAGGTCTTATTGTGTGGACAAGTACTCGAGTACGGACACGTCTCTTCCATCACGTTGGTGGACACGAACGACATAGTCCTAGACCCCGACTGTGACGACGTATGCACAGTGGCTATTCGTGGTTACACTCGAGACGCTAGACAAGTTGTCGTCCTTCCCGTAGACGAAGTGCGCCTCCAAGCGATCGTTCGTGAGGAATTCATTCTGGACTTTTGCCACGGTGCACCTGGTTCTTCCTCCCCGCCCCCCGCTCAGAACGACTTGACAGGCGTTCACTACGTTTCCTCCGACCCGTCCAGCCGACAATGGCCCGGCCTTTGACCGAGTCTTTCCCGCACCAGATACGAAGGGCCACTCTGCTGTGGATCCGGACCGCCGAGCCATTACGTATGCATCCTCCCGTAGGGCGAACGCCTCTATTGTGCCTGTAGCTTGGACATGACACCTGGTGGCCCCACACGAGTACGACGACTCCGCCCCAGAGGACATTACCACTCTTAATGCTCACGACGACGACAGCCTGCCGCTGATCACTACCGTAGGTCGGAGGCGACGAAGTGAGCGCCTGCCATGCCGCTCTGGACGGGGGCGAGGAGGAAGAACCAGGTGTACCGTGGAAAAAACAGAATGAATTCCTCACGAACGATCGCATGGCGGCGCACTTCGTCCACGGGAAGGACGACAACTTGTCTAGCGTCTCGAGTGTAACCACGAATAGCCACTGTGCAGACGTAGTCACAGTCGGGGTCTAGGACTATGTCGTTCGTGTCCACCAACGTAATGGAAGAGACGTGTCCGTACTCGAGTACTTGTCCACACAATAAGACCTCAGAGGTCCTGATGCACCTGTCAGGATGGGCGTCAGACGCCACGAAGAAAGTGGCGAACCGAAGAAATTGAAATACCGAGAGCAGCGGACGCTCCAGCAGCTCCGCTGTCTTGTCGTAAGTAACTTTAGTGAAGCGCCAGTGGGGGATCCAGTACTTGACGTCCACGTGCTCCTGGATGTAGCCTCAAGGTCCGAGCGGCGCTGTCCCGGAAGAAGGAACGTCAGGACGGCCTGCCAGGCAGACCGCTTCACACCATCCGCGTCGTCGAAGAACGGGCTCGCGTTGGTCTCCAGGAGACACGGGTCGCGGTCGAGAGTCGCGTATACAGGGCCGTCCCGCGCGCCTGTGAGCCCGTCGGGCGTTTCCAGACGAGCCGTATGACACCCGAGGTTGGCGTACGACGAGCGCGGTGGGTTCCTGACTAGGATGGGCGGACAGGCTGCGATTACGGGCGTCATAAAAAAAATCTCGCTGGCCGCCTGGCTGCTTCTTTACGGAAGCTCTGCGCTTCTTGAGCCGACCGAGCTCTGAGCAAATCGGGAATGGCAGGGATTCGCAGTGAAGTCTGAAGGAGGAAAACCCAGATTCTAGTTCGTTTGTAGAGTAAAGATAGTCATAAAAGTGATATGAAAGTCAGTAAAAGAAAATAAAGTTTATTTTAAAAAAAGAGATGAGAAATGTCGTGAAAAGAATGACCGCTGCTCTAACATGTATTGGTGACTTTTGTTGTATTGAGTAATGCTAGTTAGTCCCTGCGCATAAGCAATGATCCTCTTTGAATCGCTCATTTTTTATCTTATCTGGATTAACCGCGAAGGGGTAGTCACGCCTTTATCTGATAAGCGATTATTCCAGCTCAAATTATCCTGGATGAAAAAAAGCAAGAACGCTCCAGTATCATCAGCTCCTGATATCTCTGAGCGTGCTATTTTGTGCATCGATCTGAGAGTTGTGGTTGGATTTGTCGGTGGTGAATTCGATGGATCAGCTTATAAAAAAGGCGTGCGGCTACAGCTTACACAGGTATCCCCACGCCTTAAATAAACTTACCGGTATAGAACTAGTTACCGACGGTTACTCAGATCGTAAGTTTCACTCTATGGGTATCAACCCAGTAATTCCAGTAATCGAGGTTCATGCTTCGTTTCATAATTTTATGTGAACCCAAAAGTGAAACGGATGGTCTGAAGCTCACAGTTTCATTTCTGACAGTACTTTCCTGGACGAATTTCGCTTTTTTATTGGACAGAAATAAGTAACCGCTGCTAGAGACTGCCTTCTGGGAAAGCCGCACTTCTCAAAATGACATCAACGTGCGACAGTAGGTGGAAAGCCGACGTACGACACGCTTTACTGCTTCTACATATGCCTACAGCTGTTTTCCCTTGCTGATAAGAAGTAATTTTCAAATTTGATTTGACACTGGAGATTTCATTTCACTTTTCAAACTGCTCCTGACGTTAACACCCCGCCAAGGACAAGGCCTTTTATTAGTGATTCATCTGCATGAGATCCTGGTTTACTCGTACTGATAGTGACAGTGAGCATGACCAGAGCCGTCGCCGACTGCTTCAGCCGGAATCAACTACCTCACCTGCAACACCGCCATCATTCGGAATGATGACAGCCTCTCATCATTTACCAGCCCAGCGTCGTAGCGTGGATGCATCACAGGCACAACGGTCCACCCAACAGTCCTCGTCGTTATTTTGCCCTCCTCCCGGGCATATCGACCAAGGTGAAGACAACTTTCAAGAGCCGGAAAGCACTCCTATACTAGGCGATGCATCTCGAGGTCTTAGTTGGCCAGTGGAGATTCTTCGTCAGCCCCCCGCAGTAAACCCAAATTAAACCAGTGTCCCTGTTGCCGTACAAGACGCAATAAAGAACTTCCAACCATTACCTGGGTTCACATTGGTCCTTCAAAGGCTGGAGAGCGGTCAATAATTTTTTAGTTGGGCGTTAGAGTGGCAGCCGAGCTCGATGGGATGGATTTGTCTCGGAAGTGAAAGCTGTCGCGAACACCATCGAATTATAAGCTTTACGGTAAGACGTCGAAAGCACAAAACATCTAAAAGAAGTTCACGGCATTAATTCCGATAAAACGGTACTTCAATCAGCACGCAAGCGAACTCGGGACGACGAGGTTGACAGGCTTCGCCAGGCTGTTGTCACAACACATGATGCCCAGCCTCAATTTAGGCGCCCAAAACGCTACGTCCGACGCTCGACTTCGATGATTGTGATGCTATTGTTCTCGGGACAGAGAGAGAGAGCTCTGTATGAGTTACACGCGGTCGACCAACACAGCGAGCGAGTCGAGACGACGGTACCGTCCGGCGAGGCACTGACGAAGTCGTTCTCGTTGTTCATTGGGGCGACGACTAGCTCCAGCATCTTGACACGAACACACTGGCGCTGTGACGTCGGCCTGTGATTTATTATAAAAAGAATACATGTCTTATATATGAATAAACGCATCGTACTTAGTGAGATTGTCACTTAAATCGTGGGTTGAAACGACTTATTTAATCCTTTCGACATATCTACTACACTTCTTCATTACCAGAGCTGTACAGACTGACGCTTTACTCGATGTCAAAGCCGCACGTTTTGATGATCTTCTCGACGTCGATTATGTCGCTCTTGATGAGCATTCACAGTGCCTTTTGCAAACAGCCAGCCATGACCCCATCAAGATGCGCCACTTGTATCCAAACGGAGTCGGGGGCTTCTCGTAGCGCCTTGTTACGACGTGACTCGAGCCACGTTAGGACTCGGTCAAACACAGCTCTTCCTGTCGCTTCCAACGATCAAGATTGCACACTCGTCTCCAGGTCAACACACAGCGGGAGAACATCTAGGCTTCACAGGTTGTGCGAATCTTCATCGCGTGGGAACTTGAGTAGAATTGCTGACAACGACTTGATAGACTGCGCGCGGACAACAAAAGACGAGTCTGTACTGCGCGTATGGATGTCAAATTGGTCTTTCTTGGATGATGCGTGAGCCGTGTCGCCTGCGTGGACCCTCAGAAGCGCTTCGAGAGCGCGCACCGCAGCTCTTCGAGCGAACGTCTTCACGTTCTTCAAATGCTCACGGAACAAGTCAGCGAGACGCTGCATCAGTGGCGATTTCTTGAGGGCTATGTTGCGTTCGTCGTCGCTCGCGGACGCGTACAAAAGACTCTGCAACGATCTCGCAATCGGCTCTGCTCCTTGCATCGGCGCTGATTACACATTTGAAGATGCAACATGATGCCGCATCAGCGTCAAGCTTCCGTCGAGGCGGCTCTCGCTACTGCTCCAACTAACCTTGTTTAAAGGACTAGTATAAGTATCAAATGCATCGATAACACTTCTGAGTCGGAAGTTGTGATACATGTCATTGCTGAAACACTACCGCGGATAATGTAGTCGAACGAAATGGCAAGGTTATGGCCGATCAGATATGAATTGAACTATTGAATTGAATGGATTTGGTAAGAGCGGAGACGGATCGAGTTAAATGAGTGAGGCGAGAGGAATCACTTTCGCAACATGGCTTCTCGTCGTAATGCTGCATACCTTGCTTGAATTCGTAATTCCACACCACGCTGTGCAGCCCTGCGAGCCTCAAGCAAATTCAGTCTACTTAAAGCTGCTTGATCCAATGATTGTTGTGCTCGGCCATCCCAGCGCGGTGACGATGAATTATTCTCAGCATTGTTAGCTTGCTGAAATTGTGCTACTGACTCTAGGGACTGGTTCATGCCACCCGATAGTACTTGAGTGCCATGTTGCGTGTCAGGTAGTGGTCTTGCTCCTCGTTTTGGTGAATTTACTACTGCATCAGGAATGTCGAGTTGTCTCGTCTCTAATGACATCGGTGCTTGGGTCTCGCTAGCAACTGATACATCTTGAGAGGATTCAATGATGGGTGTGGTTTGCCATAGATCGTGCCGCTTGTCCAAGCGGAGAATGATTGACGTCAGGTGCTCGTTGACTTCTTTTTTTGTGTGTTGCATGGTTCGTTCAATTCTACTTTCAAACAGCTCCTGTTTTGTGTGTAAGCCGGCCGTTTCCACCGCTGCCCTGTCCAGTTTTGCACTTATAGCAGCGAAAGAGTTCTGGTTCTTAGATTCTATATCACGGAGGGGCTGGGCTTGCGCTTTCAAAAGCTTTTGTTGAAGCTGGTCTTGAAGCGAGTCGTTGCGTCGTTCCAAGCTCAACTTTACCAAAGTCTCAACGCGTTGAGGTAACTCGGCCTGGGTACTTTTGAAGCGATTGCCGAAGTCACGAAGTTGCGTGTCTGTTTGTTGTTGCATCTCTTTAATTCGTTGGTCCTGTTTCGATTGAATTCTGCTTCTTATTAAGCGATAGTTCGTTTCGATTCGTTTCTGCGTAGTTTGAAGCTGCAGTTGCAGTAGGTGTGCGATATCAGCGGATTGCTGTCTCCCTTCTAAGCGGTGAGATTGGGAAGCGTTATCGAGCTTTTGTTGAAGCCGGGTTTCGATATCGGATCATTTGGTTGTCTGTGTATATACGCGCGTTGTTCTCTGTGTATTCCATACGAGTGTCCACATGGGTAGCATATGCTCTTATATCTGCTTTTATCAAATTATTGGCCTGTTTGAACCTGTTTTCCAGATCGGCCATTAATGATGTACTTGTCGACGCCTGCTCAAGAAACGTTGTCGCAATTTGAGCTTTCAATTGCTCCGACAACTCTGATATCTGCGATTCTTGTACTGTTGTCCGTTGTTTATGACGCTCGTGAGATGCCGTCTCAGCCTTCTCCAACGCAACTTTAAGTGAGTTCTGCAGATGCAGCGTTTCAGCTTTCGCTCTTAAGCAAATCTCTTCATGAGACTGATTTAGCTGCGCTTGTAATTGCTGCTCAATTATTCTCTCTGAGGCTTCGGTACCGGTATCTTGAGCTAGCTGATGGTCGCTGTGAGCGACCAACTGATTCATGCGGCCTTTTATGTGTCTTTCATGCTCGATTGCACGATTCCGGGTCTCTATTAGCGCGTGTTCATAGATTGTTTCTTGATATGCGCCCTTTTCTAAACTTACCATTTCTTCTTGTACAACTAGCTGGCGCATGTGCTGGTTTCCATCGATCTAATCTTCAATTCTGAGCTGACAACGCCGTTGCACAGGCTGGCCGGATATATGCGGTGACTCAAATTCGTCGAACTCCATTATCGCTTGTCCTCTTTCAGCATCTTGCTCTGCATGGGATGCTTTGGCGCGACGGGCTGCTGCACGCATTAGCATCTTATATCCTATCTTGTGGTTACCTTTGGAGCCAAAGGGTATCCGTTCCATCTTGTAACTACCGCACACAACGGACCAATGGTGTCATGAGAAATCGAACCTTTGACGGTTGCATAAACTGGTTCTGAACCGACTGTGTATGTTCTGCTGTCTCAAGTGGGATGGTGTCCGAGCCCCAAAATTATCATAACCCAGTTCCTGATTCTTGGTGGTTCTGATTATTTATCAAAGCCCAGGTTTCGGTTCGGTTCTTTTTAGGCGTGGGTATCCCCTTGAGCTGCCATATTTCATGCCTCGAACTGCGATACTCTTACAATGAAATCTTTGGCGGACTTTCATGTACTACTTACTACAGTGTAGTAATGGGGGGGGGTACAGTTATAATTTCTTGTCATGATTTTTAGTCTCTCATCGCTTCGAGAAATGAGCCTCCGGACTGAAACGCCCAAGAAATGACGCCAAAATCTGAATTATAAAAAGCTGAAACCCCCTAATCGCAAAATAAAATTCGTATGTAGTATCTCTTTTCTTGCAATGCATTTTACTGTTTCTGAAGGTTTTCCTTAAAAAGGGTTAGTTTGTAAGCTTACAGGTCTCAATTGATTTTATTTTCGGTTGTATGACACTTACAGGTTTTTGGTACTTCGACTGTTGATCGACGAGTTGGACGGGGCCATTCTACGCCAGAACGACCGGAGACTTAGCCTCAACGTAGGCAGGCGACTTGGCGCTTGTGCGCGAGTGGAAAAGTTCTTCGATGTCCTCAAGAAGAAGACCCTTAGTCTCCGGACAGAAGAAGTAGACAAACACGCCACAGCAGACGCTGAGTCCGGCGAACAGAAAGAAGACGCCGTTGATGTTCAGGTGTGGGAACAGCTTGACAATCTCCGTCATAAGCGCACCGCCGACCCAGTTAGCAGCCGTCGACAGCGATACCGCCGTCGCTCGCACGTTCATCGGAAAGATCTCCGAGCAGTAAATCCAGGGCACGGCGCCCCACGAGACCGCGTAGCTGAAGACAAAGAACGCTGTACCAATGCAGATGAACCAACCACCGACCTCAGGGCAGCCAGAGTCGTCGACGTTTCCATCGCAGATCGCAGTGAACAGAACGGCAGCAAAGAGGTGACCCATGAACATCCCCACAGCGCCAATGAGAGCCATTTGACGGCGTCCAAACTTGTCCAACATGAACAAACCGGGCATCGTACTCAAGCAGTTGACGCCACTGAGCAGAAGCGACGCGTAGATACCGGCACCGGTGATGTCCTTGAAGATGAGCGAACCGTAGGTCATGATCGGGTTGATACCGGTCGCCTGTTGTCCTAACTGAAACGCCATGGCGATAAAGACACGCTTACGGACTGATGGCTCCCAAAGCTCCCTGAGTCCCAGTCCTTCGGACTCCTCTTGAGCGATCTGGTCACCGATAGCTTGAAGCTCATGGTGAACGTTCTCTGTCTGGCGTAGACGCTTAAGAACGGCTTCAGCTTTCTCTTTGCCCTTTTGCTGATACGTCCAACGAGGACTTTCAGGCACACAAAAGATACCACAGAGCACGATAACCGGAGGGATCATCGCTACGGCGTTACTGATACGCCACCCGTTGCTGTCGTCCTCTACCGGGATATTGATCAGGTTAGCAAGCCACTGTCCGAACGTAACTGGGAAGACCATCAACCCGGACAGACGACCTCGAAGCTCCTTTGGAGCCATCTCGGATCCGAACAACGGAAGCGAGAACGACGAGTTGCCAACACCGAAGCCCTGCACGATACGTGCAAGATACATGAGTGTGTGGTCGTGTGCGGGGTTCAGACACACCCAGGTAGTTCCGATGCAGAACAGCACGCCGGCGGAGAAAATGGTAGCTCGACGACCGAACTTGTCGGCGACGTAGCCACCGATCAGAGCACCAACCAGACAACCGAGGTTGTAGACCATATTGTACCACACAGTGAAGGTTGTCCATTCTCCAGGAAGTTGAGAGGTGGAGCGTGTGCATTCGTCATACGTGAAATTGTGCCAGCCGACGCAGTAGTCGTTTAGAAACGAATCCATGATCAACACACCGGAGGTCACACCTTGGTCATAGCCAAAGAAAAAACCTCCGAGCGACGCAAAGGCGCAGACGATGATGGCATAGGTGCGACTGCCTTCGGTTGGTTCGGTATCCAAAGAGTGGCGATTACTGGTGATCGGTATTGCCACCATGACGAGTGCGACGTGTAGACCGGAATGTGTTGCTTCAGCGCAAAACGAAGAATGAGTCGAGGTGTGACTTTATCTTGAGTAAGGAGACCAAGAGAAAGTTTACTTCGTAGAATGGATGACCAGCCCGGTTGAACATGGGTTTGACTCGATTTGACAAATCACCAGTCTCTTTGAGTCTAAACGTGACGGGATACAGCTTCAAGCAGCCGGGCGTGGACCATCGGGAAATGACCTTGGAAGTCGAAGTGAACACCAAAATCTGAAGTCTGAAGATAGTGAGATATCTGCTTCAGAAGCGCATGAGCCGGACGCTCAGACGGGTTGGAACTCAACTCAAGGGGGTGCATTGGCACTTGAAGTGTACATACCGATGCAAGCTAAGACGCCGTTGCGGTGGTTCGCGCCGCACGGGTCTTGACTTACATGCACTGCATTCAAGTAAGCAGCCATGTATGCAGAGCGAGATATCAACAAATCATCAAAGAAAACTCGATGGTGGTTGAAGTTCCCGCGGGACCTTGGCAAGGCCCTTACTAAAACTGCTGATCTTGTGGGACGCACGGAAGCTCATTAACGCGACAAAGATAAACAATAGAGACGCGCAAGCTTTCCACACATATAGTTGGACGGGGGTATTCGCTGAGCTAATTGATTCAACGGTCACAGACTCTGTGACAGAGTCTGCGTTATTTTTTTCCCGTCGAGCAAACGCTACGAGTCCTAGCGTTTGCTCGCCTTGTGCGTAAGTGGAGGCGTGTATTTTCGCGATTCACGGCAGGGGCTGTACAGTACTGTATCTCGAGCGTCGATTCAATTGGATCCGACTCGAAAGCACTGCCTTCAAGTTCGCGTTAACTTCAACCACGACCTACCGGTGGCGTCGTACATTTGGACACTGAGCTTTGCTTGATTTCTAATGCGAATTTTCCAGGGCAGGAGTCGATGAGAAAGGTTGAAGACTACTCGGCGAGGAGACAGAAACTTCAACACAGAACGAAGCGCTTCGTTCTGTGTTTACGAGCCGTCTCCACGGAGTTTACAACAAGGACTGTGCATTGACGACACCTTCACTGCTAAGTTATTACATGTATAGTAATTGAAGCGGGGTAAATAACATTGTTCGACAGCGAAGATACCTTTACTATTCCGCAGAATTGCTCCACTCGGCTAAGTCTGCAATCGGTGTCAGTCTAATAAGATCGTTCGGGTCAAACTTCGGCTCGAAAATTCATAATCATCCAGCCTTGCAGGAAAAGCATCGCCCCAGAAGGCGTTTTGTATGGTTAGATAGAAACAAGTTGTTTTTCACAAAATTTTTAAACGAAAGCTCTCGCTCACCCCTCCATACAATAACTAGGCATAAGTGTAGCCATGTATGGCTCGGATCTATCTCACCTGTCCCAATTGAAATTGTTTTCTCGATAGAATACAAAGCAATCCGGATGTAAGCTACGCTACTATTTGATCAATCTGAGCGGTGACAGTAAAGGTTAATCAGCTTATCTTGCATATTCTTTTCTCGAGTCACCACCATCCAACCATTGTACCCCTGTATACATGTATTTCTCTGCGTTACTTGATTGGTCGGTAAAATAGGTCCATTGTTTCAAAAAGCTATCGTGTATAATACATATACAGACTATAATACATATACAGACTACAAAAAAGACATCTAGAGATAAGGTATACTAGGTGCCCAATTATTAATTACTGCAAAGTAGTATTTAAAGCTTAATTATTAAAAATCGAGGCTCAATCGCGATAATCTACAGTATTCGGCTCAACACTTGATGGTTCGTGTGTGTGTTTGATGTGTGTGTGTGGTGTGAGAGGGGGGGGGGGCACCACCAAGCTGGCGAGTTTCTTGATTCTGAATTATTGTATTCAGGTCCAAGATGCCAAGACATATCCTCTTGTTATCGGGAGACATTCTCTGCTGTCAAGGTCCTTGTAAGCAGGGAACCCGAAAAATAATATGCGTAAAAATTAATCCGAATTTTTTAATTTAATTATTAATTTATGCCGGGAACAACCCCAATTTTGAGGAAGGTCTAGTCAAGTTACAGCGTGGGGACGCGCTGAACGTCGCGGAAAAATTAGCCTGCGCTAAATTTAGGTCGCCTGATCTCGAACGGTCGTCTTCAAGAGCCGCCGAAGAGCGTTCAATTGTGAGAGCGGTGTTCAAGAAACGCAATTGCGCACTACGTCGACGTCGCGTACATCTTGCCAACGTCTAACGAGTGTGAGCGCTTCTTCTCTCTCGCTAAGCTGGTGCTGTCTGATCTACGGAAGCGAATGTCTCCAGCCAGGCTCGAGATGATAATGTTTCTGAACTACAATCGTGACTTGCGAAGTTTTGCAAATAATTGAATTATTAATTTTCTCAGCTCACATCGATGTATTAATCTTAGTATTGCATTTTCGGGTTCCCTGCTTGTAAGGGAACTTTCAAAAAAGGGGCCTGTTTAGTCAGAGAGCCATTCAACGTTGTCTTTTCAATAAAAAGCATTGCAAATGCCCACATAGATCATCCCGCACAAAAAGCAACTGGAAGATGGCAACTTGCTGCACAGATTATCTGAACACGTTTGCTGAGGTCAGTAAGTCATGATCGGGGCTTTCGTACGTATAATGTAGGCTGTCCGGTGGTTTCTACCCTAGCGTGGCGCCTTAAATCAGCCACTAAATGATCAAATGACTCGGAGCATTGTATAAGGCATTCTTACCACGAAAATCGGCTCTTGAGCCGACCACATAAATAGACTGTCACGGCAGGAAAAAATGTGAGCAACTTGTAGCAAAGCAATCCTAGAGAGAAAGTGCTCGTTACTGCCGCATATTTCCACTCGTTTGCACAAGAATGCACGATCTACAGGCGCTACCCTGCCACTTAAAGCACCAAGGTTGAAACTCCCTAGCAACCTTCATCTCCACGTCTCGGTGGAGCGCGGACAGGATACTCGATCATTCTCCAACTTACTTAGACCAGCACCTTCAGCTACTTCCATCTCTACCACTGATTCCATCTCGCTCAAAAATGCAGATCATCACATCGGTAGCACTTGCCGCTTCCAGTGTCTCTGCTCAAATCACGTGCTCCACATTCCACTTTGAACAAGATACGCAGGGTAATACGGTGATCCCTGGACGACTGCAACGGCGCAGTAACCAACGGCGCAACCGTGATAGCAGGTGCGTCAACCACCTCAACCACAGCAGGCTCAACAACTTCGGAGGCTTCCCCAAATGTCGCAGCTACTGGCACGTGGACAAGTACTGAAATCTCATCAACAACCTCGAATACATCGCCTTCAACCGACGACGCAGCAACGCCAAGTACTCAAGCTGAGACTTCTGTATCTGTCTCGTCCGGAATCTCAGTAGGGTCTAATGCTGCTGGTATTGCTACGTCTGAGATTTTGGGAGGCTCCACCACAACTACTGCACAAGCTTCAACGTCAAACCCCAATTCAGATATTGTGACTTCTGGGTCATCAACGCCCTCTATCGCTAGCAGCAATGAGCCGATAGGTGCAGCTCCAAGTCTTCAAATGACCGACTCGGACACCAGCGTTACCGACGAAACGACCGATTCTCCCACCATGGTATCTGGTACAGCAGGATCTACAACTTCTTTAAGCAACCAGCCTACGATGTCGGGGTCTACTAACAGCGCGACTGCCTTGTTGACTACCCCGGATTCTAGCGCTACTGATGGAACAGCACCCACAGCGACAACAACGACAACGGGTTCATCGAATGAGGAAACCATGACGTCCGAGGGTTCCACAACTACTAGTAGAAATGGGTTGACGGAGGGCAACGTCACCACAGCAACATCGAGCTCGACCAGCGGAAGTTTGTCAACTGAAACCTCGACTTTTTCCTCATCGGGAAGCAGCGACTTCATCGACCAACAGTTCGCTTAGGGGTGGAAGTGCATCGTCCAATGGTGGTAGTAGTAGTACTGGAAGTGACACCAAAGCGAACTACTACCAGTCAGGCTACAGTCAGTCTGGCTCGGGCTCCTTCGGTACCGAGAACATCGTCGGCCAGGATTCTGCTTCCAGTAGTAATAGCGCTGATCCCGGTATGGGAGACAAGGGTCTCAAGATGTCTGTACTGTTGGTATCTGTAGTACTCACACTCATGTAGGTAGGCAAACTGTCCCGTAAATTTTGGGTTTTAGATTGGGACGATTGATCGAAATCGTTCTGCTATTTTTCAATTAATTTCAATCTATGCAGTTTTCCTTGACGCTAACATGCTTCCACCCATAATCATGCACATGTAATCCGACAACAATTGGCCCCTAGCGACGATCCGACTAACGTGAACTACTTCAACCGTCCGACAAAGTAGATATAATAGGTACACTGTAGCTTACATGCTTGCTATTCGGGTTTTTATCAGCTGCACGATGCGCCAAAAATCACTCTTTTCTTGCTACAACTTGTAGGCTATTTACGAGTGTACAACTAGTAGGTCATTCGGGTGGAGTACCAAAATCAAATTATCACAATAATGAATTGCCGGAGTCATTCACGGAGGAGGATAAAGTCCAGCGCCAAACCCTTCACATTTTCCGTGAGCTGACTTGCGCAAGCAACGCCGAGTTATGTCTCAACGGCCGCATCATTATTGTGCGGTCGTGCCCATGTTTCTAGCAAAAAATCGACGGTTTCCTCTGACTCCTTACCCCGAAGAGACTCGAATGACTTCCCACATCTTCGCATACAAAGACTCATTCCTTAAGTTCACCGATTCAGCTCCAATATGAAGTTCCTGACCCCGCTCCTGCTTGTTCTCGCCATGGCTACCGTGTCCTCAGCTGAGACGGCTGCCTCTCTCTCGGCGTCCGCATCACTGGCAATGTCGGGATTCACATCCGCGTCTGCGTCTTCAGCAGGATCCAGCGTCTCGGGAAGCGCCGGTGAATCGTCGTCGGAGCCAAACTTGACTGGATTTAATGTCAACAACGTATCCAATTCAAGCGCAAGCTCCAACACCACCGACGTGGAAGTGGGCGACTCGGAAAGCGGCTCAAGTGGCTCGGAGGATCTCAACGTCGAGAGCGACGAAGCGTCAGAAGAATACTCTGGCAGCAGTGACTCTGGCGTTGAAGAGGCTGCCAGTGCCGCGTCCGACTCGCTCGCGGACACCGGCTCGAGCTCGGGTGCTGCCAGTATTGAGGCAATGGCGCTGTACGGATCCACCATCGTTGCGGTGGCTATTGGAGCTCTCATTTAAGTAGAACTTGATCCTAGTTTTGGTGCCACCATTCTCTTCCGCAGCGATGTAGATAAAAAATACTGCTGCTACCTCATTAATCGAACCAACTCGAGTCTTTGCTCGTGCATCACTTTGTCCAGATTCTTTTAAAGTCTCACGCGTGGCGTTTCGAAGTCATACGCTGACAGAATTTCTCCGTTTCTATTATAGGGATTTTCGCCGTCCTCACTTAAATTTTATCTGAGTACAGGCGAAGTATTCGTTGCAAAACGGTCGCGTGGATTTTCTTTCGCAGCATTTGTCCGTTACCTGTTGCAAGCAGTCGCTGTTGGCAACAGTGTTGCGGGTTCGGAAGCGACGGCTATAGTTTCTCATTCGCACATTTGCGCTCCAGTCCTCGCATCTACAAAGTGTCGCCCCGGTTGTTCCTGATCGCATTCAAGATGAAGTTTTTCACTGTCGTCCTCATTGCTGCCGCCATCGCCACCCAGGGTATCACCGCTCAACAAGCCCCCGCGGCAGCAACGGTGGCCCCCACCAATGGTGGCACGACTACAGGGGGGACCACCGCGACAACGGCTCCTACTGATAGTGGAGCCATGGCAACCATGGCTCCTGGAACTATGATGGACTCGACGACTGTGGATCCCACTGCCGGTGGAGCCATGACTGAAGCCAGTGGCAGCGAGATGGCCGAGACCAGCACTATGGAAGGTTCCGAAAGCGGATCTGGTGGCAGCACGACTGCCGTCGGCGACGAATCGGCTTCGAATTCGAAGGGCTCCGGATCCAGTGGGGCCAACACTCAGATGGTGTCGCTCGCTGCGTCTGCTATCGTTGCCACGCTCGTGACGTATCTCTTTTGAGGAAGAATTTGTCATAGGTTAAATGCTTGATAAAAATGCTTTTTTTTCGTAAACTATTATGTTTGATGCCGTATGTTGCCTACGAAAGAGCTTCGTCTAGACGGCGGAGTGTCGAACTTGTCTCCGATCTCTGCGTCCTTCAATTTGAGCTCAACGCGCGTCATTCCAATGGAGATACGTCGAGCTGTTCCTGTCGATGTGGACGACTGCAACGAGCTGGACGGTCCCTCATGTGCCCAAAGAGGAGGCAACGACACAGAATTCGAGGGGGTGCGACTTCGTACAAAAGGTTTCTCGTCCATACTTACCGAGCTCCTTTTACTACTTGACGGACGTGAGTTTGAGGCGATAGGCGGCAATCGATTCTCCAAATTCACCGCAATATTCTCATGAACCTCCGTAGTCTCACTCTCGTCTTCGCTGCTAGAATCCGACTCTTCCTCGTCGTCATCCGAATCGTCGTCAAGCAGCGTATTATAACTTCCGAGTGTCTGACGCGAATTATCCTCTAATTGGCCGGAAATACTCGATCTTGAGCTGTATCCCCGGTAGATGGACTGAATCCGAACTGCTGATTGGTTCACACGCTTCAGATCATTCTGAAAACGCTGTCGTTTTTCCTGTTGCGTAATCAAAAACTTGCGAATGTTGGACTGGATTGCCATCGCACTGACAGCATTCATGTGTGCCTTCTTCTCTTGTCGTAATATTCTTGCTTGTCCCTGAGCCAAATGTGCACGCACCACAGCCTGCATCCGGATAGCAGCTGTGATACGCTGCCGTTCCAACTCTTGCTGCTCCATTTTGTGCTTCTGTAGCAACACAATCCGTTGTCGACGTCGCTCTTCACCGACGCGACGGTACCTCTCTGCATCCTGATCCGGATCATTCAGTTTATTGGCTAATAGAGTGATAAGTTGCACTTGAGCAATAGACTCGACCGTCATCGAATGTCGATGACGTTGACGTCGTTGATACCGTCGGAACGCGTTGATGATCGTACGCACTGCTGCCACTTGCTGTCTGTGCTCCAGCCATACGCTCCTCATACACTTGTAGTCACATTTAGCGCGATGCCCGCGGAAAACTCGCTGGATATCTACTACACTAGTTTGGATCTTTTCAACCAATTGGGTCAAGTTAGTTCGAATCGCTTGACGTTGACGATGTGCCAGATATTGAAGCTGGATTTTCCGTGCGAGATAATTTTCCACACGTTTCTCGTTATTTTTCCGCACCAGTATTTTCCCTCGTATTTTATTCTTCTGACCGCGAGGTTGAATGTCACGAAGCTCGCAATTGGCGGGAGACTCGAGCAAAGTCGCTCGTTTCTCGAAGAAAAGACGCAAACGTTCGGGATTTACTTGCAGAACTTCGTTGACTGTATCCGTCTGATTGTTTTGTGTAGTAGAAGTCGAAAAAACTGCGCGGTTTGTGTCTTCTTGACGAATACGAAGCTGTTCTCCAAGTAAATTACCGTGTGGCGATTGTGTAGCCATCAAGTTAGTGAGAGTCTCCTCCACACCACCCGCAAATTTTATCGTGGAGAACGGATCATAAGAGCGTTGAGCTCGTGTTTCTTCTTCTCCCCATCGTTGTTTCTCTTGCGCTTCAAGGCTTTTCTCTTGATAAATCGCTTCAAGACACTGTCTCAAGCGGTCATGAGGGGTTATAGACGTGTTTCGCTTGATAAAGTTGGCCACCGCATCTTGGATTTTTGAAATATCCGCTACGAGCGTATAGTTTTCACTCCGTTGGCGAGAATTGTCACTGCAGATAATTGCATCTTTATCTACTCTTTCGGTCAGAAAAGTCTTTCCCGTCGACGAGAGTCCAAGTGATTTAACCATTTTTCTTGACAATAACAGTGGGTTATACGTCGCTTTCGGACCCAGTAGCAATTCCATGGCTAGAGAAGGAAATAGCATACGTAAATCGTCATCGATATGCACGAGGTAGTTGGCTCTCTTCTGTCTCCTCCATGGGAACCGAAACAGTCTGTGGAAATTACTCAGCTGTCTTCGTCGCTGTCTTAATTGTCGCCAAGCCAGAATTCCTTCCACGATACAAACCGTAGATTCTTGGAAACCTTGAATAAGTATTTCCACATGTTGAATGTGGTGGCTCATTATCTTAATTAGGTCCGTCAAGCGAGTTGTCAAGTCGGTAACGGTAGCTTCCGCATCTACCAGAGCGTTCTGGACTTGATCCTCGTCAGTTACTGTGGTAGTGAGCCCAATCAACGACCCCGTCTTCTTCATACGAGACGGAGACACCTTTGTCGCTTCCAGTGTGGCTTCAGCCTGGTTAAGGTCTTCTTGAGCTTTGAGAAAGTCTTTAACAAGTGTCTCGATCGTCGGTAGCGTTTGCTTTAACTGGCGAACAAGCTGCTCTCGCATCATTATGTCTTTGGTAATAGCGAGCTCGCGAAGGACAACTTGTGACGACCTATTCTCTTGTGACAGCCACGGAGCTGGTCCCTTTGTGAAGCTATGAGCATCCGTCTTTGAAGTCTCCTTAAGTTGATGCACCCTTGAACTTGATACCGGCTGGACTGGAAGATCTGCTTCACTCGGACACAGATTCAGCCGTGTAGAGATAATACTTTGGTCGGAATGTCTATCGTCGTCTTGATTCTCGGATAGTTGACGCATTCTCGTGTTACGTAGAAAGCTCGTGGCTCCTTTGGACGGTACGATGGGAGACCAGCGACGTGAGCGACTTGAGGCCTTGGAAGGAGCTGACTTCGTTCGTGTTGGTACAATCAAGACGACGTTTTGACTGAAATCGTCATCTTTATCCGAGTCTTCGTGACGTTCCGAGTGCTTTATTTGCTTCTCTAAACATTGCGCTTGATGTCGCTGATAGTTCTCCACTATCTTCCGCTGTCGTTGATGTCGAGACACTTGCGGTTTGAGACTTTCTTCTCGAGTCTTGGCGTCGGTATGCTGCTTCGCTAAACCTCTTGCGACCTGGTTACGTCGGATAGCAGCGGATTTTCGCACTGCTACATTCAATATATTATCCTGTCTAACAGGGTTTGCACCGAAGTGGCTTAGTAGACTACGATCACCCTCGATCACGGACTGGCCAGTCTCCCCAAGTGAAGAAGAAGACCCCAACAACGGAGCCTTCTTCAAGCCCATTGTCACGAGTTCCACAAGAATAATACGAAGAGACCTGCTGCAAAAATAGTTTTGTGAAGTAAAACGTCGATATTAATTCTCGCGGGATATATTTTTGCACAGTTCATTCACCATGTTAAGTCACAGACAAGAGATATGTGATCTGACGGGAAAGTGGACGACGGTAGTGCCACTTCATGCGTCACTTGCTCCTCTGTGAAGAGCGGGAACACATCACGAACTTGCAGCGTCTTGGACCCGACCATAATATAGTCCAGAGTGTCCACAAAGCTCGTCACATAATTCGTGAATGCAGGGATGCCACACGCACTGACGAGCTGGAGTGAATGTTCAAAGCGATTCGGACGGACTTCTGTGACTTTTTCCTGAATTTTGGAGTCTTTATCGTCAATTTTGGACAAATTCCAGCGGAACGATGGAGCTTGTTGCCAATGCCTGTGACTGGAATCGAGTTGTCCGTCTAGAAGGAAAGCGACGAGTGCGCAGCGAGGGTGTGCGTTGTAGTCTCCACACATGACGACAGCTGCGTTCTCGAAGCTTGATTTGGCTTTCCACTGGCTGACAGTGTCCACTACTGCAGCACCTTGCAGCAACCGGATCAAATGTGCGTCTCCTCGATAGAATAAATGCGTATTCGAGAGGATAATAGTCCGGGCTGGGTCCAGTTTGGATCGTAAAATGAGCAACTGTGCGATGGACGGGATGCGGGCGATGCCTTTGGCGAGTTCCGGGAAGTCCTGTAGGAGACTCTGTGACGCTGGGATTGTCGAGTTCTTAACTGCAATGGAAAGGTTAATTGTTTCTTGTTCGACCACTTCAAAGCGCGAAGTTCGGATGAATGTAGCGCAGCCTTCGTTGGTTGTACCGGTTTTATCCGAGTAGAAGCTATGGTACCCGATTGAGGCCAACATGGGCTTAAAGAAGTGGTTAAATACATGTTCTCCCATCTCCTGAAGACAGACGACGTCGCTGTTATTCTCCTCGATCTCGTGGAGAATTAACTGGATCCGACGCGTCTCCTTCATGACATCGTCGTCGACGTAGGAGAACAAGTTCTTCTTTGCATGGTCGGTTGTTGCATAACCGTTATATAACACGTTATAACTCATGACTCGGAACGCTTCGTGTGCATCAGGATACTTGTCTGTCGCACTGGTTGCACCCATTTGTTGTCTCTCTTTGAACACATACCGGTTAGGTCCTGGTAGTACCGGTATTGTTACGGTTTCTGCCTTGCTGTCCTCAGCATACTCTGACTGTATCATTGGTGCATGGCATTCCACGTAGAACGTGCAGTCCAGCTCCTCCTCGGTCGGTGTATATCTCCTCTCGGAGCTCACCAACATCCCACCGCTCTCTTCGCCTTTGTTACGACGATACCAGCACCACGAGCACTCGTCGGCAGTGCAGAATTGAGTCTCAAGTAGCGGATTTACTGTAATACCAGCCATCACAGGCTCCAGCACCTTTAGGCCCGTCACTAGTGGCTGGTTGTGGAGTACTGTGAAGGTCTCTGAGCCGACCTGTAGCTGCTTGGTGCGCATTAATGCATCGCCCACGGTCGCTCTCTTTGCGTTGATCTGCTGACCATCTGCGTCGAAGAATTTGACAGGAATTGTGGGCGCTGTCCCGCCATTCCTTTGCTTCTTCTTGCCTCCGGGAATTGAGACAGCAGACGCCAGAAGCTGCAGACGAAAGCGAACGCGGTCTAATTTCTCAGTGCAAGGGCGGAAGAAGCTCCTGCGGTCGTCGAGTAGTCGAAGCTGCAGCGTGAGGTGCGACGCGCCCGGCTCCAGGCTAACGTGGGCTACGCGGCGTTCCGAGGTGCCCATTGTTTTTTACCCTTTCCGGACCAATAATAATTATTGAAGTTAAAACAGCGCGGAGTCGCTTAATTTTTTTGACCAATATTAAAAATAATAATTAGCGCTACGTAGCTGAAGTTTGTTATTTTAATAATAAAACAGTTTTGTATCAGCATTTTCTCACTATTTTTGTGCTAAAAATAGGGCATTGCAAATTTAGAAAGAGAACCTTACCATTCTTGACAAACAACCAGCTTAGAAATTTGTCGACAAAACTTTGATTGCCATCTGCTGGTCTGGTATACACCGTCATACATGTACAACATCTCCTGCTGTACTCATTTGCCTTCGGCAACGTGTTAATCTGCTTGGTTGTCTTTCCGCTGACGGTAGTCTTCTTTAAGTCAGAATTTCCGAAAACAAGAACAATAACGCTGGAAGGGAAACTGCTCGGGCTGCCTTAAATTAAGTCAGCGTGGGATATTGCACCAGCCAGATTAGAGATGCTCCAAGAGGTTGTTGACATGCAGCGAGCACAAGAAATTGATCCTCCTAGCAACAGCGCATGCCGACATCTATTCAACCCCCGCGTAAAAGCAGGCTACTCGTCGCAGCAAGCACATCAAGAAGAAAAAAGTGCGAAGGCTGGAGTTTGAGGAGTCTCACAACGCTCATGATACTGCGCTGATCAGCGAGCTGCAAGATTTGTTGACATTGCAGGTAGCCGTAACACGGCCAGATGCAGTTCAGTAGCATTGAGCCATGAATGTGAGCTGGACAGTTTGCGACGTTAATGTGACGGGGTCACACAGCACCTTGCGCTAGAGGAAGTTAGCTTCCGAGAGTATACAAACTCAGTGAACGGCAGTTCACAGGTCCCCTCTTTATTCAAAAGAGAGCGAAGTGACCTGATGTAACGGGCCTAGAGTGTCCGTTACTAGCTTACACGTAATAATGAGGAAGCGTGCAAGTTCCGCGATAGTGAAACCAAGTGCTTAGTCTGAAGGAAAATCAACTCTGTTTTTATTTAGGTCCAGGGCAGCTTGCCCTGACCACTCAAATACACGTCAAACCCTTATTGGGTGATAATGGGTCTGGCTCCCCATATATCAACCAATAGGATGACGGCAGTTCAGCACACGCTAGCCATGTGCTGCTGCACCTACTTTTGTAATATAAATCTACCTACTTATGTAATGGCGTGGCCCACTACATCACCCCCCTCTTAAAGTTGCACTTACGCAACATAAGCGATGGGCGGGGAACAAATCAATCAAAAGGGAAACAAGAAGAAAATCGTGGCCAACAGGAACGAACGAGGCGGGGACGAGACAGATCCTGCGCCACGCAGGAGAAGTACAACACGACTTGCACAGCAGACAACAGGAGCGGACGATGGAACAGCAACAGCAGCAGATTCCAGCGACGGCGACGTCGCTGACGAGCGCGGCACGCGGCATTCACGTGATGAACGAGGTGCTGAGACCCTGGGCCCTGTATGATATCTCCGGAGCGCAAGATCCGGAGTCTCTGGACGAGATGAAGGACCTCTTCCGGCGTTTTCGTGCGCTGCGCCAGAAGCCGGTGGACGGCGTCGACCACAGTGCGCTACAGGAGTCGTGGTGCGCCTTCATCCGGCGCTGGAACCGGACGCAAGCGCAGGAAGAGAATCTCGTCGACTGGATCGCATACCGGGAAGAAATCATCGGGGGCCATTCCTTGGGCGAGCTGCGTGTACGAATCTGCGACAGCGCTTGGAACGCCGACGACCGCATCTGCTACGTGCGAGTTGCTGAAGGCTGCAGGAGGTGTGTGTCGTCTCGCCCGACTACGGACGAGTGGAGAGCCCAGGTCGCCGAGCATCCGCTCAGTGATCGCGAGAATGCCTGGATCCAGCGTTACCGTCGCTCGCTGTCCGAAAATGCCAGCGCCGCTAGTCGCGCCGGCTCGCGCCGACACTCATCTCGACGAAGCGCATCTCCGCCGCTCCGTTGGGATTACGAGAACTCGGGTCGTCGTTCTCGGTCGCGCTCGCGCGATCGCCAGCAGCGTCGTTCTCGATCACGCTCGCGTGGTCGTGCAGACTGGAGATCCCGTTCTCGGCCGCCGCGTGATTATTCGCGGCGCTCTCCGGCGCAGGAAGACTGGAGTCGTACTCTTGGATCACATCCGGGACATCGCGAAGAAGATTCGCGCAGGGCTCCCACGTATCTTGGTCCGCCGGAAAGCCAAGCCATCGTACCCTATAGCGGCGCGCGGCGGGAGCCGTGCGACTGGTGGACACATGGCGCTGCCCCGACCGACGGGGCGTGTCTTTTTGATCGACAATCTTCTCGACTATCCAGCGGATCTCGCCAGCTGAGTCGACAATCGGCGGGGGACCGTCCCGGTGATACGACCGACGTCTGGTTGGGAGCCGCGAGGGAGATCTCGCGGGGAGCTTCTGGACGGCGTATCAGGAGGCGGAGGAGGCCCAGAACGCGGCTGCAAAGGCCGTGAGGACTGCGACTGAGACTCGTCAGTCGAATTGGGAGCTCTTGGCGCGCGTGAGGCTTCTTGAGCGCGCGGTACATGGTAGTCTGCAGAGCGGGACGTTGGAGCAGGCGCCTGGTGTGAATGGCGCGATGGCTCGGCGCGCGCGTCGGGCGGGGCGGCCGCTATATGCGCCGGTGGCTCAGGAGACTGAGTCGAAGAAGGAATCGTAGCGAACAGGTATTGCTTGAGTCGTCCGACGTAGAACGTCGGATGTAGTCGCAGCGACGTGGGGATATCCAGTGTGTAAGCCTCGCCAATAACGTAAGTCACCGTAAATGGCCCAATAAAGCGCGGTGCGAGTTTACTCGCGCCGAGGTTGGTGACGGCAGAGTCTCTGATTCCTGAAGTCGACAGGAGCACTCGATCTCCTGTCGCGAACTTTACTGTGTGTTTGCGGCCGCGCTTGTCCGCGTTTTCCTTCTGCTTGTCGACCGCCGTCTGCAGCGCGTCGCGGGCGTATCGGGTGACTGCTTGGCGCTGGAGGAGGAAGTCTGAGACAGCGGTGTTATCAGCCGGATGTGCCGGTTGCTTTGGCGCGTAGTTCGCTGATGGAGACACCGCGTTAGCGGTGCCAGGACTGATCAGGGCACGATTCGTCCACGAGGCGAGAGGGGACACTGCGTCGCGGGGAGTCGTCAGGGCCTTCCTGGCCTGGGCGTGTGTCACTGCGTTAACAGTCGCTGAAGATGAGGCTGCACTCGAGGAGGAGGCGGCAACCGGTATGGAAACCGGTTGAGGGCCCATTACCGGTGTTGGCGTAGAAGGCTTGTCGGCAACCGGTATGGTAACCGGTTGTGGGTTCAAAACCGGAGTTGTCACAAAGTGGTTGTCGCCTCTTTCACCCCCACCCAGAGTGGAGCCACACGGCGCCGTGGGACGGCCCACGGCGAGGAGAGCTGGAACGCGAGGGTGCCGAGCGTTGTTGACGAAGAAAGGAGTCAAGCCAGTCGACGCGTGAACCGCGTTGTTCAGCGCGAACTCAGCAAGCGGAAGGAACGAGCTCCAGCTCGTAAACGACGTCGCATAGCTGCGAAGTACGTCCTCAAGGACGCGATTAACTCGCTCGGTTTGGCCATCCGTCTCCGGATGAGCGGCCGTCGACATCAGCAGCTTTGTCCCTGATAGCTCGAAGAGCTTCGTCCAGAAAGCAGACGTGAACCGCGGATCGCGGTCCGAAACAATGGACTCGGGCATGCCATGATGACGGAAGACTGCATCCACGAAGGCCACCGCGGTATCCGGTCGCGGTGATCGTATCCGGGGACCGGGATGAGGTGAACCATCTTGCTGAACCTGTCGACGAATACCAGGACACCGGAGCCGCCCGACGGAGTCGGGTGGGAGGCCAAAGACGAAGTCCATCGACACCGAGCGCCATGCCTCGGTGGCCACTGGTAAGGGACGCAGGGGAGCCTGCGATGACGCGGACGGTTTCACGCGTTGGCAGATCTCGCAGGTCCTTACCCACTTGCGCACCCACTTATACATGTGGGGCCAGTAAAAGTCGTGCGACACTGCGGCGAATGTCTTCTCACGGCCCAATTGAGCGCCAAGGGGGATATCGTGGAACTCGTGGATGATCCGCGAGCGCAAGTCAGGATCGTTGGGAACCACTACACGCGAAGCATCGAAGCGATCGATGCTGTACGTTAACAGCCCGTCTTCAATCCGATACCTATCGATCTGATGGCGTGTGGAGCGGGACAAAACACTCAGTGTCTTTTCACTGGGCGAGCGGAGATGTTCCAGGATACTCGAATAGACCGGATCGAATTCATACGCAGACCGGATTTCGTCGCGGAGTGGGGTTTCTGAAGACACGCTCGTCAGGTTCAATCCCGACGCCAAGCACATAGCACAGTTGTCTTCGTCGTCTTCATCATGCAGCGGTTGTCGACCCAGCGAATCGCGTGGGTCGTAATCTGGACGACGAGACAGAGGATCTGCAAGGATGTTGTTCTTGCCGGGTTTGTAGTGAACCACGAAATTATACTCGGAGAAGAACGACAACCAGCGAGCCATTCGCTGGGAAAGATGAGGGCTCTTCATCGCTGTCCTTAGCGATGCGTGATCGGTATACACTGCGAAGGTTTGCTCGCCGAGTAAGTACACTCTGAATTTAATTAGAGCGTAGCGCATCGCGAGAAGCTCCTTGTCGTGGACAGGATAGTTGCGCTCCGCTGGCTTCATCTGTCGAGACTGATAGCTGACGACCCGTTCACGTCCTTCGTCGTCAAACTGCATCAGCGCACAGCCGATGGCAAAGTCGCTCGCGTCGCAAACGACGTGATATGGTTTCGAGTCGTCGGGAAGAGCTAGGATCGGCGCCTCAGCGAGGCTCTTCTTCACTGAGTCGAAGGCGGCTTGGTGCGCGGGTGACCAGACCCATGTGGCATCTTTCTTCAGGAGTGATGAGAGGGGCTGGATCAATCCGGCGTAATTCTTCGTGTACTTGTGGAGATAATTTGCTAGCCCCAACCACTGACGCAACTCAGTGGGGTTCTTTGGTGACGGCCATGCGCAGATAGAGGACACCTTCTCCGGGTCGGCGCGAACGCCGTCCTTGCCCACGAAGCAGCCCAGCACCGGAATCTCCGGCGCGCAGAAGATACACTTCTTCAGGTTCGCGTACAGCTTGTTCTCGCGCATCACTTGGAAGACCTGTTTTAAGTGCCTCAAGTGGACTTCTATCGCGCTGAGACCATCCTCAGCGCGGCTGTGCACGAAGATGTCGTCGAAGTAGCTCGGTGCGAAGTCTCGAAGCGGACGCAGCACATGGGAGACCATGCGATTGAACGTGGCGGGAGCATTCTTCACGCCTTGTGTCATCACAAGCCACTCCCAGAGCATACCGCTGGGGGTGCTGACCGCTGTCAGGGGGATGTCGCTCGGTCTCATCAAGATCTGATAGAATCCATCGGTCAAGTCGATGGCGCTGAAGACGACACTGCCCGCCATGGTGTCGAGCACCATGTCCTTCTGGGGAATTGGGGTTTGCGCGGGGATGGTCGCGTCATTCAACTTGTTAAAGGCATGAACGATGCGCCATCCGCCTGTGGCCTTCTTCACACAGAACGTTGGGCTCGAATGTGGAGAGACACTCTCACGCACGTGACCCGCTTTACGGCGATTCTCGAAGAAGTCGTCGATGACCTTGACTTGGTCTCGCGGCAGCGGCCACTGCCGCGTCACACAGTACTTCGAACCGGGCGCGAGATCGATCTCGTGGCGGACGCCTCGATCGGCAGGCAGTTCGGCTGGAATCTTATCGGGAAAGACGTCCGCGTATTCGCGGACGGTCTCGTACACTGGATTACCAGACTCGCGCAAGGACTCCCAGGACTGCGCTGCGAATCGCTCCTCGCGAGCGGACTTCGGTTCGGCGCTCTTGGGACGGGTGGATCTGTCGTCATTACTGACGGTGTTCCCTTCGAGTGGCGTAGACGAAGTGTCTGTGATCAGGCAGACCTGCTCAACCTCACCAACCTTGAGACCACGAAGGAAGTTCTTCCAGGAGAGACCTGGAAGCCGGGTGATCGATTGAGCGTCGCGAGGTGGACACACAAGATCGACGGTGCGCTGACGGTCCATGCCGTCGTCCACGTGCTCAATGACACAGACCGACTCCGTCTGTGAGATGCCGCTCGGTGCAGTTTCACGTCGTGGCTTCAAATGACGGCGCTTCGACTTCTTTGCCCGGCGCCTCGAGTGTGTACTCGAGGAGGAAGAATCGCTCTCGCTGGACGATGTATCACCCCGCTCTAGGCACTGAAGCTCACTCTCGACTGTGCCGGTCACACGCGGGGGCCACTGCTTGACCGCGTGGTCGTTCGGCGGGAGCTCCAACTGCTCGACCACCGGCTCGGGTGACGGGAGCCTCGACTGCTCGACCGCCGTGTTGCATGGCGGGAGCCCATGCTCGACCGCCATATTGTGCTGCGGGAACTCATGCTCGACCGCTGTGGTGCGCCGCGGGAACCCATGCTCGACCGCAGCTGTGCGCTGCGGGAACCCATGCTCGACCGCTTGCTCGTATTGCGGGAGCCCCTGCTCGACCGCCATCGTGTTCTTGCCCTCGCCTCGCGGCGAGGAGTCTTCGTGCAACAGCACTGCGCAAGCCGTGCAGAGAGGGCCATCGCTCACTCTGTGTCCAGCCTGCGTCGTGGACGACCGGTCCACGACGGTGACGTGGGGCCAGTCCTTTTGGGCAACCAGGAGGTGGGTGAACACCTCGCTCACGTCGAAACCGCTGCGGTGTTTAACCGAGCGGGCCAACTAGTCAATCTCTGGTTGATACCGTGACAACCACGGGATGCCCAGGATGCAATCGAATGCGTAGTTCATCTCAATCACGAGGAAGTCGTCATTGCTGCGAAAGCCGTCGAAAGTGTACGGCAACGTAATCTCGCGCCGCGCGACGTGGCGCGGCTTTCCGTCAGCAAGCTTGACTACAACCTGTCCGCGACCGTTGCGGACAGCGATTTCGCTGGGTAGCGTCGACAAACACGACTCACGGAAGAAGTTGTTTGTCGCTCCTGAGTCCACAAGCGCGCGTAGTGGACGTCGGGCGCCGGCGACATGGAGGCTGATGATGATCAGTCTTGAGTCGCCCGACGCTGTGGTGGCATTGAAGTGTGCGTGTAGCACGCGAGGGCTAGAAGGTTGGGTTGCCACCGGGGGACCCGGACCTCCATTCCAGCCAGTAGGGCGCCCCGCACCTACTGGCCCTGACCGTTTTTTGGCTGATCGGTAGGAGAGGCATCGACAGTATGCGTGAGCACTGGCGCGGGCGCGCGGCACTCAGCCGCGCGATGTCCAACCTTCCGACAGCGGAAGCAAGTGAGGGATCGACTGGGACGACCACCATTCGCGCGAGGGACTGCACGACGGCGGTTGTTCGACGCGTCAATCGCGTCGATCTCCATCGGCTCCGGAGCTGACTCTTGAGCTTCCGCGGACATTGCCCGCGCGTACGACGCCGCCACTACGTAGTCTTCACGAAGTGCGAGAGCAAATGCCTCCTCGAGTGAGGAGGGTTCCGCTCGAGTCAGACAGTATCGCGTCATGCCTTCACGCATGCCGAACACGAAGACGTGGACTTGAGATGCCATGTCAATCGGATTGGTGACGATGCAGGACGCGAGGTGGCGTGTCTTCTGGACGTAGTCGCGCATGGTCATCTTGCCTTGTCGCAGAGCGAAGAACTCTGCGCGCACTCGGGACTCGTCTTGTGGAGGCTCGAAGGCGAGACGAAGATCACTCTGGAGGGCCTCCAGGGTGGAGAACGCATCGTTGTTTACGACCAGTTTGCCGAGTGCCCACTCCTTGGCTTTCCCGGCCAGTCGGGAAAGTAAGAAGTTAACTTTCGCTCCTTGCGCCTCGATCATCCTCGAGGCGATAGCGATGTCGACTTCGCGAAACCAGCGATTCAACGGAAGGCGATTCGCTCCTTCACCGGAGTAGGTTGACGTTTCCAACTTGACGATGTCATTCCTCGAGGAACGCGAGAGAGTTGTCGCTCGCCGATTCGCGTCGGCGAGCTCGCGTTCCATGAACTCTTGAGCTGCTTGACGTTGTTGATCGGGAGTCGCTGAGCTCAGCAGCGACGCGACAACAGCCTCACCGGACACCGCCGCAAGGCGGTGAAAGGCTTCCCACTCGACACGAGTGAGATGAGGGAAAGCAGCATGCTCCAGGGTTGGCCCTGAAGCTTTAGACGTCTGGCCTTGGCTCATTGTGAACTTGGTCATGGGAAGGACTACAAAGTGCTACCAGGTGTAACGGGCCTAGAGTGTCCGTTACTAGTTTACACGTAATAATGAGGAAGCGTGCAAGTTCCGCGATAGTGAAACCAAGTGCTTAGTCTGAAGGAAAATCAACTCTGTTTTTATTTAGGTCCAGGGCAGCTTGCCCTGACCACTCAAATACACGTCAAACCCTTATTGGGTGATAATGGGTCTGGCTCCCCATATATCAACCAATAGGATGACGGCAGTTCAGCACACGCTAGCCGTGTGCTGCTGCACCTACTTTTGTAATATAAATCTACCTACTTATCTAAT
The DNA here is from genome assembly GCF_000142945.1 of Phytophthora infestans T30-4. Taxonomy (NCBI): domain Eukaryota; phylum Oomycota; class Peronosporomycetes; order Peronosporales; family Peronosporaceae; genus Phytophthora; species Phytophthora infestans. The sequence goes on along the minus strand of NW_003303714.1, from coordinate 1,110,426 downwards.
GGCGTGGCCCACTACACCTGATTTAGGTAGAATGTAAACCGAGTATATTTATAGGTAGATAAAGCTTGGGTTTAATACAATCTATAAGTCACCTATAGAAATGCAATGTCATCAACCAATGGTTGGCTTTGGACGGCCTTGGTACCTAGTACCAAGTATCCCGAAGTATGACGTGTCATACTTCATGTAACCAGGGTACACTTAGGGGTACGTACCCCGTTACATCCTTCCCCACTTAGGTTCGATTTACCGACCAGTCAGAATGAAGAGGTGTTCGTCACAAACTTTAATTCTCAAAGTCGAAAACCATCGACTTGGCCGCGCGAGCGCGGCGGAGGCTCACTTCACAGTTAGAACCTCGAGCAGCAGTCTGTGCCCTCTTCTTCCAGGTCTCCACTTCAACTTTTTATTATGCCTCGTGGCACTGCAAAGAGCGGTGCGAAGACACGCTCCAAGGCTGCTGCCGGGAAGGCGCAAGCCAAGAGCACTATGCCTCACGGCAAAGGCTCGGCACTTAAGGAGGCTACTCAGGTGGCCTCCGAGGCGATCGGTTCCTCGGGTGACGCGGCTGTGGGCAAGCGAACAAGCAAGCGCCGCAGCCCGTCGCCCTCGGCCTCTCCAGACAATCGTCCGAACCCTCGATTCGTAGAACGTGAGTTCAACTCTGGCAGTGAGGACGAATCCGAGTCCGAGAGCATGCACGATGCTCCTACGGGCTCTGCGGAAGGGCACAGCCCAGTGCTCAGTGAGCACAAGGATGACAGCGTGCAGTCGCTCGCTAGTGATCAAAGTGATCACAGTCCCAGGACGTCTGTGCGCTCTGAGAGTCCGGCCGTCAAGGCCAAGGGCACTCCCAAAGCCGGTAGCGATGAGGAAGAGAATCCTCGCAAACGTATCTCGCTTGCCGAGGGTCTTGCGCATGATAAGGCCTCTAAAGCCGAAGGCGCCAAGCTCTCAAAGAAGCGTACAGCCTCTAAGCCTCCACTCCGCGAGGAGAAGGGGACTCGGCACTCCCATCGGGGCATCTTCGACTCCGCGGATGAAGAGAAGGAGAAGAAGGACGAAGAAGTGGAGGACGAGGGTGCTATCTCTGAGCCCCGGGAGGTCACGAATGACCTCGACCAGCAGCAGGAGGATTTACAAGCTGCCCAGCGTGTGCGTGGGGGTTCGGTGGTGGCACCCGTCAGCCAGGGAGCTGCCATCAACTCAAGAGGGTATTGGCCTCCCGAGGAGAGCTCTGGGGCTGACCTCTTCCTAGAGCTTCTCGTCCCTCCTCGTGTCCTTGTGGGCGGCCACACTTCTAGGGGCATTTGCGAACTGCCCTTGTTCAGAAGGAACAGTTGTTCGTTGACAACTTGTAGGCTGCTCGGTGTATGCTTCTCGCGCCACACCGCATCCCTCTGAAGGACTTCACGACTTGTCGTAAGAAGCCCGAGACCCGGAAGAGGGGTCTCTATCCTCTTTGGGGATACCACTGGGTTATGCCCGAGAGCTGTCCCACTTGGCGTTCTTGTGAGGACATGCTCTGGTCGTGGGTAGAGTCTCTCAGGTACTCACCCACTGAGTTACGGGAACTCCATGAAGATCAGCTGCTGTCCCGCATCCTGGACCAGCGTGATCTTCGTGCTCGTTTTTCCCACTTAGTCAGCAAGCGCATGCTGCCAAGGGACATCCTGAAGCGTGCGGCTTCCAGCGCTCACGACGCGCGCGGGTACGGAGTGTATTCATCGTCCGTACCCCGTTCAGGCAAGAAGCCCCGGACTACTTATAAAGATGCTGCCGCTTCTGTTCCCAGATTGCGACAGCCTTCGGGCAGTCAATCAGGAGCCGTTCAATCGGCTCCCACGAGTTCTCGGAGTGGGCATAACCCCTCCACTTCACGAGGATCTGTCGCTTACCGCGACGCCGTTCCTCCTGGAGGATCCGCTCCACGTGGAAGTGGACTTCTCCATTCCGGTCAAGCAGGGGCGGAGGTGCCCTCGTACGAGTACGAGTACTCGGCGCCTCCCGAACGCCACGCTCGTCCGAGTGCTCCGGCTGCGGATCCGACACCGGGCCCTGAGGTTGACCGCCTCCGTCAACGTGTCCTCATGCTTGAGATTGCACTTGGCCTTGGGACTAGCGGTGATGCTGCCGCCCAGGCCGGGAATCAGTGCGAGCTCGCTCGTCTTGCGGGCCGCCTGGACCTGTTGGAGCGAGAGGTCGCGAGCCTGCATCTGCGGGTGGATCGCCGGGCTTCTTCGTCCGATCTGGACGAGGCCTTTCTCATGATCCGACAGATCGAGGCTCTGCTGCCACGTCCGGAGCCGCCTGCGACACACTCCCAGACGTACGCGTATGGTGTGTACTCGGCGTACTCATCGTACTCGGCGTACTCACCGTACTCGGCTTATGGCTCCGGGGTCCGTTCGTACGGAGCCCCTCCGGCGTACGGCCTTGCCCGCAGCCTTGCCGTTCCGACCGATGCTTGGGTGCCTGCTCCGACGCCCTCGTCGACGGCCCTCGCTTCGAGGAGCTGGGTCAAAGTGGGTCTGCGAGTCAGCAACCCCCTGCTGATCAAAGTACCGCTTAAGACGTCCAACATAGAACGTCGGGTGCGTCGTCATTGACTTTGGCAGGTCGATGGTGTACGACGCACCATGTCTGGCCAGGACTGCAAATGGTCCGATGAAGCGGTGCTTCAGCTTGTTGCTGCCGACAGAGCTGACAGTGTCAAGAGATAGGTTCCTCGTGTCTAGCAACACTAAGTCCCCAATCTCAAATATACTTAAGTTTCCTCTTCCATGTTTGTCTGAGTACTCCTTTTGTTTATCTTGGGCCGCTGCCATGGCATCGCGGACCCTGCTGACAATGCTCAGCTTGGTATCCATAAAGGATTCCACCTGTATCCGCAGCGAAACTGGTCTTACATCCGAGACCTGGGAGGAAAGGGCTTTCTGAGCCTCTCCCCCACCTAGAATAGAGGAGTCAGTGTCTCCTCGAAGAGTGAGAGGTACTCTGGGGTGACGGAAGCTGTTCAAGTAGAGCGGCGTGAGCCCCGTGGACGCGTGCACCGCGTTGTTGAGCGCAAACTCAACAACTGGAAGCTGCGTCGACAACGTACGTGGTGCTGCCGCGCACACACTGCGCAGAGTGTCCTCGAGCACTCGATTGACGCGCTCTGTTTGGCCGTCTGTCTGCGGATGATCCGCAGTGGACATCTGCAGACGAGTTCCCAGTAAAGGGAACAGCGTTTTCCAAAACGCAGCAGTGAACCGCGGGTCTCGGTCCGAGACAATCGTCTCCGGGAGACCGTGATAGCGGAACACGCCATCGACGAACAACCTTGCGGTTTGTTCGCCCGTCACAGTGACGGGAACTGGAGCAAGATGTACCATCTTGCTCAGCCGACACACGAACACCGAAATTCCGGTGTTGCCGTGTCCGTCGGCGGGAAGCCCAAAGATGAAGTCAAGACTTATCGCCTTCCAACAGCTAGTCGGAATGGGCAGGCTCTGTAACGGAGTCGAAGCGTGCCCTGCGGGCATAGCCCGCTGACATGTTTCACATGTCTTGACGTACCGGGCGACCCACTTGTACATGTCGGTCCACCTGAAGGACTGAGAGACCGACAGAAAGGTCTTCTCGCGGCCCAAGTGGCCGCTGGAGGGCGCGTCGTGCGCCTCCGCAAGGATATCGAGCTTCAGATCCTCGTCGTTGGGTACGACCACCCGTGGAGGTTCATTGGGCTCCACCCGGTAATAGAGGAGGCCATCCTTCAACTCATATCGGTGGAGCCGTGAGCGCTGTCGCGACGAGAGCCAGTCGGACTTCGCGCTCGTTCCTGCCATGAAGAACTTGACGATAGGCGCGACAGCCTCGTCGTCCCGATACGCCATGCGTATCCGATCATATAGATCCGTTCTCACCCGTGTGATGTGGGCCAACTCGTAGTCAGGACGCCGAGAGAGGGCGTCCGCAAGCACGCTGAGCTTGCTCGGCTTGTATTCGACGCGGAAGCTGTACTCCACGAAGAAGGACAGCAACCTCGCCATCCTTTGGGAGAGGTGTGGCGAGTTAGTCGCCGTCCTCAAGGATGCGTGGTCTGTGTAGATCACGAAGGGCCTGGAGCCCAGAAGGTGAACACGAAACTTCACAAGGACATATTTCATTGCCGGGGGCCCCTTGTCGTGGACATGGTAGTTCCTCTCGGAGGCTTTGAGCTGCCTGGACTGGAACGAGATGACTCGTTCATGTCCAGCCGTGTCGGCCGGCAGCAATGCACATCCGATGGCGTAATCGGAGGCATCGCAGACGCCGCTAAACGGCTTCGTCTCGTCCGGCAGGGCCAGGACAGGGGCCTCTTGGAGACTGGCCTTGATGCTGTCAAAAGCATCCTGGTGCTCTTGCTCCCAGCGCCAGTCGACGTCCTTCCGAAGGAGGCCCGACAAGGGCTTAGCGAAGCCCGCGTACCCTGCACTGTACTTGTGAAGGTAGTTGGCCAAGCCCAACCACTTTCGAAGATCCTTCTGGGATCGGGGCGTCGGCCATGCTGCTATGGCCTTGACCTTGTCTGGGTCAGCCCGAACGTCCACGTTGCTTACGAAGCAACCGAGAACTTTAATCTCTGGTGACGCGAAAACGCACTTGTCGATGTTGGCTTAGAGCTGGTTTGCTCGCATTACGTCCAACCCTCGACGGAGGTGCCCCAGATGCACCTTCATGGCCGTCTTGCCTCCCTCGGCACGGTTATGGACGAATATGTCGTCAACGTACGTCTGTACGAAGGTACGCAAAGGGCGGAACAATTGCGTCACCAGGCGATTGAACGTCGCCGGGGCGTTAGACAAGCCCTGCGGCATGACGAGCCACTCCCAAAGTATGCCGCTTGGAGTGCTTATCGCGGTGAGCGGGATGTCACTCTCTCGCATCAGGATTTGGTAGTATCCGTCTACCAAATCCAGCGCACGGTACAGTACGCTCCCGGTCATGTTGTTCACCAACACATCCTTTCGTGGAATTGGTGTTTAGGCCGGCACCGTCGCGTTGTTCAGCTTGTTATAAGCATGAACTAGACGCCCCTTTCCGTTCGGCTTCCGAACGCAGAAAGTCGGCGTCGAGTGCGGGGATTTCGACTCCCGCACCATGCCTGCCTTCGCTTTCGCGGCGAAGATGGCATCAATGACCTCGCACTGTTCGCGCGGGAGAGGCCATTGCCTCGTGACACAATACTTTGTGCCAGACACGAGATCAATCGCATGCCGTACTCCTCGATCCGGTGGGAGTTGGGGTCGGTGGGTGTTTGTTCACCACGTCCGCATACTCCGTCGCCAAAGGATACACCGGATCCTTGGGGTTCTTGAGAATCTCAGAACCCAAGCGCGCCTGACGCTGCTTGTTTAGGTCTTTAAGGACGTTCTCGTCCAAGACAGAGGAGGAGTTACGCTCCTCTCAAGTGGTATCAGGTCTCAAGAGCACCATCTCAGCAATCTCTCCAGCCTTAAGGCTGGCCAGGAAAGACTCAACCGTCATTTCCTCGAGGTTCAGTATCTCCGCAACCTCTGGCAACGGTTCCAAGTGGACACCAGATGCCTTGACGGGTAAACCTGTCTCGCCATCGAAGATGTGATAACACTCTTCCACCGGCCTTGTCGGAGGAGCCCGGGCCCTGGACTCCGAGTCGCTTGAAGCGACGTCGATCGGAACGAAGTTCGGATCCGACTTGAGGCGGCGGCGGTGTCTTTGCCGACGGCGTCTGTGACGGGGAGCTTTGCTGCCCACGTCTAGGGATGTAGGCGCTCGTGGCCTCGTGTGGTACACACAGGAAGCGTGTTCGACGCCTTCCTCTTCATTAAGGTCTGGGCGACCGCGTTTGGCACTGTGTCACCCACCCATGAAGCGTATCCGACGTCTTCCTCTTCAGTTAAGGTCTGGGCGACCGTGTGAGGAACTCTGTTACCCACTCTGAGCACGCGGAACTAAGTTTTTTACCCGCCTGTGGACCTAGGTTACCCACTTGGCCAGCGCCTCCGCTGGGCGCTGCCATCATCAAAACATCCTCGGAGTCGTCATATACGTCGACGACTCCCAAGCATCTGCTTTAATACCCTGGCAGACCTTGCGGGCGCCCCGGGTCCTGACAGAGGTGGGAACATGACTCACCAATGCTTTGGCGGACTGCGCAGGGCGGCTGGCACCGATTGCCTTGCCTCGTCAGTCGATCCAGGGCTCGTGCTTCTCAAGCCAGGTCATGCCCAGGATCATATCGTTGGCAACCATGTCGAGAACAGTAAGCTGTTCGAGGCTGTCAAAGTCTTCAAACTTGACGGCTAGATCCACTCGGACGTTGGGAACAGTGACGGTCTCCCCGTCGGCCAGTCGCACTGACACCGTCCCGTTGCCCGTGCTTTCTCTCAAAGCATCGAACAGCTTGTTGCTATTACGAACAACCGTCTGCCAGCGTGCGAAATTCTTAGACGCCCCAGAACCGATAAGATTCCAAAGGGGTGATCGTATCCCCGTGCACAAATGTGTACTATGCGCAGCCCGCCACTGCTCTTCGCCGAATCGAGACTACGAAGGCTCTCAGGGACTAAGTCCCCGTGGTACGCGCCACCCGCGCACCCCTCACGAAGACTTAGGTCTTCCCCAGTAGGGCGCCCCGCCCCTACAGGTCTCCGGCGCTCCCCTGTCCCCGGAATCCTGGCTTATGCCAGCGACCCTTGAGGACGGGCTAGTGGAAAGACCGTCTGCGGAGTCTTTCCACGGGACAGTCGCGCTTGAAGTGACCCATCCTCCCGCAGCCGAAGCAGCGGATGTCACGCTGTTCGGCGGACCCGAGTTCCATGGGGACTGGTCCGTTAGGGCTCGTTCGACCGGGAGTCGACGAGCCGACAAGGAGCTCCCAGGCCACGCTGAGGCCGGCGTACGCGCCTGGCGATGGCTGTACTCTTCTTGAAGAGCCACTTGAATCGCCTCTTCAAGGGTGTTTGAATGCACCCGGAACAGCTGAGTGCGTGCGGGGCGCACTCGAAGGCCGTCCATGAACACAGTCATCTTGATGTGTTCAGTGAGTGGGTTTCCCACTAGGGACGCCGTGAGCTCCCGTATCTGTTGCACATACTCGTGCAGTTCACGCCTCCCTTATTTGCACGAGTGGAAGCGCGAACGCTGGCGGTACTCGTAGTTCGCCAGGAGGAACGCAGCTCGGAGCTGTTCACCCAGCTGAGTTCAGGATGTGAAACATCCAGGGGATGTTGCTTCCCGTGTGTACACCCAACTCTTAGCACGGCCGCTAAGGTTGGAGAGTGCAAAAGCAGCACAAAGCTGCTCGGTCGAGATCAGAGCCGCGTCCATCGCGAGCTCTACTTCTCGGACCCAGAAGTGAAGGTTCTCGCCTTCCTTCCCTTCATACGACTTAATTTTCAGCCGTATTGGCTTCGGTGAGGCGGATTTGCTTCCGCCGCCGGAGCCTGCAGGTTCTCCCGCACATGCGCGATGAGGCCCTGCTCGTACGCGTCGAATGCATTGACGCGCTCGAGATGCTCGGCCGGTGTTGACACCACCAGGCTCTGCAGGGCCTCCATCCCGAAGATGCCTGCCATATTCCGAACCGACTCGAACTGAGAGTCGTTCATATGGGAGAAGTCGTTCCTGTCCATGGTAACGAACTTCGGAGAGGTTTAGGTAGTCTACCCGCGGTGGCGTGAACGAACTACGAGTGCTACCAAGTGTGACGGGATCACACAGCACCTTGTGCTAGAGGAAGTCAGCTTCCGAGAGTATACAAACTCTCAGTGAATGGCAGCTCACAGGTCACCTCTTTATTCCAAAGAGAGCGAAGTGACCTAATTAAGGTAGAATGTAAACTGAGTATATTTATAGGTAGATAAAGCTTGGGTTTAATACAAACTATAAGTTACCTATAGAAATGCAATGTCATCAACCAATGGTTGGCTTTGGGCGACCTTGGTACCTAGTACCAAATAATCTGAAGTGTGACGTGTCACACTTCATGTAACCAGTGTACACTTAGGGGCACGTACCCCGTTACATACGTACAAAAAAATATTCTGAGAGACAAATGCCTGTCTAGTCCACACCAAGTGAGTTTTTTGTCGAAAGCCACTGACGGATAGCTCCCTCAACAAGTAAAAGGCGAGACTGGTGGTAAAGGGATTTACGCAATAGTGTAGAGTGGATTACACTGAGACTTGTTCGTTCGTTATGACTTAATCTGAGCCATTCTCCCACTTGCTGTTAAACTGGGATTGGACCACCTCTACTTGATGTGCAGACTGCATTTCTGAATAGTGATCTCTCGGAAGACATCTTCGTCACTACCCTCATCAGTTAAAGACTAGAGCAAGGGATGGAAATTGCTAAAGGTCATGTAGGACCTGAAGCAGGCATCGCGGGCTTGGCACGAAACCGTGACAAAACGTTTTTGAGCGAGTCAGACTTTGCCCAGTGTCAATCGGACACTTGAGTCGTTTAAAAAGCGCACGGCTGGCAGAAATGTGGTGGTTCTTCTGTGTGTAGACAACATGCGGATCTTCAGTGATCTGGACTCTGAGCCGACTGCGTCCCAAGCGACAATTTCCAGTCGGTGAGTGCAAATTCAGCAACTACTTTCGTCAGTATGGTGCTCATCTGGAGCAGTAGCGGCAATCAGACAACATAAGCATGTGGTCTCCGTGGTGAAGCGATTTCCAGGTAGCGGAGACAGAGCGCAACAGCCCGCGCCTATGGATCTCAGCTACTAGCACCGGATGATTCTTAGTTGAGTAACAAAGTGGATTACGGACATGGACCTCGTGTATTGCCGAGCAGACAAGAAAGGCTGCAGCTTAGTCTTTTGTGATACTGCGCTCGTATGCGACAAGGAGCGCAAGCTGTCATTAGGGTTCGCTGTGCTCTGAATGGTTGCTTTTCTCGTGTGGGTCGAAGAAACAGCCGATCGTAAGAAGGAGTGTATCGATCTGAAGCAATTGCTTTTCGAGTTGGAGGATTCACACAGGCGAGGTGATCATCGTTCACGACGCTTCTATTGCCTCCATGACCAGAGGGCACCCAAAACCGATAGCTACTGTTTTTTGTACACGATGAAGTTTCCTTTTGCAGTCATCGCGTCAAGCTTCTCTCGTTGAGACTTCGAGGACAGCACTTCCGCACCACAGCCAAATGCTCGTAGCTTGTAAAGCGCTGGCGTGAGACCTATCCATTGTTCAATCGACGTCTTTCCACCTATGGCCTTGGACGGACAGCAATTTCGGATATACGCGGCAGTAATGACAGTGTCACTCCAGAAGCGTTTTCCCAGAGCGTTCACTAGCAGCTAATATTATGGTGAGCACCAGTGCGACAACAACGCGGTTGCTTTGTTCAATCATGCCGACGAGTAAGGGGTGCTGGACTCCTGCGCGGTCAAGTTTTTGTTGCAGAATTCGGCAAATTTCCCCATCAACGTAATCCACAGCGCAGTCACTCTTCAGTACAACCACTCTAGCCATGAGGCCAGCTTATTTTAGATTGCTAATGCAACCTCGTAGAGTGCGAAACTGCGTGGTTGACCTCTTTTCCTTAATAGAGAGCACTGCTACCAGATGGTACGGCTCGATCATTCGACTAATCAGCTTAGAAAGCCGTCACGTGAAGTTGTTTCCTTTGGTTCCACTTAGTCAAATGTAGTCAGCACGTGTCCTCGCTTAAAGTCGTATGACTTCTTTGATGCAAAGGGAGAGTAGCCTTCTCCATCCTCACAAGAAGTCGGATGTAACCCTATTCTGGCGTGCCAGATCGCCAACTCGTCTCGTGCATTCCCCGAGGCGGAATTTGCCTCGGCAAAGCTACCCATACTGGACGACGATACTACGTAGAGATCACTACTGCTTCGCGTTACCACAAGTTTGGTGCGACCGCTAGTAGTATCACACCGTTCTTGGCTCCGATAGTCCTGCAGCTTCAACCTTGCTCAGATTCACAAGACTGCGTTGAGGTCCAGGAACGTACAAAACACTATCGAAGTTGCGATGCCCGCTCGTAGTAAAAGGTGGGTGGACCTCTTCACGGTGGGTGGCGCTCAATTTCGTACTGCAAGACGTTGTTACAGCCACGTCGCTGCCATCTTGCGCAAACCAGGCGGCAAGTCACGCATGCTGTCATGTGACCCAACGCTCCCCAGTCAATGAACTACTCAGATCCTACTGATTCGGTAGCCGAGCTCATTTTGAAGACTAAGCCACTCTCAGTCCCACCAGCGTTGCTGTGTGCAACCCGTTTGCTGCAAAACGTACCGCCAATTCGTTTCTTAGACTTGCACTGGCTTTTGACTGCGTTTTCCAGGTTAGCTATTTTTGGGGTCGTTTACGGGTAGGGCCTGATAATTGGGTCAGGCGGGTTTCCTGACGGCCCTACCAAACACAGGACCAATTGCTAAGCTACATATTGAAGTGAAAGATACGAAGCTAAGCAGTTGGGTTAGAATGCTTAGACCACGATGGTCTGCGCGGCACGAGGTTGGTCGGCTTCAGTGTCGCCTTCATCGGCATCACTGTCATTGCTGATCACACCTGCGCCCAAATTGGTACTAGCAGCGTCCTCTTCGCTGCTAGTACCAGAGACGCCCTCGTTGTCATCATCACTGTCGACGTCTACAGCCTCGTCATCTTCTTCACTGCTCGATTCTTCTTCTTCTGTAGGAAGATCCTGTTGGAAATGGAGCCTGACCCAATAATCAGGCCTGACCTGTATACGACCCCGTTAAAATTCTACCGTTTTCCACGCTTGAAGCAATTGCCCTACTGCACACCTTGCTTTCCATGCGCAGCAGTCGTGAAAGCGCTTCCACAACGAACAGTTTGGGTGCATCTGCGTATTTCACGGTGGCTTTACCACCAGACGCTTTTCCAGAGAGCTAATGTAACTTTTCCAGTCTGGCTCGAGACTCTGCAAAACATTGCTCTTCTGCTCTGCGTCGGTCAGCGACTCCTTCTAGCACTCCAGCTTGGCCAGCATCGACTGAGTCGCCGGGCGTGCTCCAGTATACCACCACCGATGTCGATATAGATAGACAAGTACTCCCGCTTGAGAGCGCCGACAATCGTGTCGTAAACGTGGCGGTACATCTTCTGAAGGGCCTTCAGCAGGATCTGTGGGTGTGCAGGTCTTGGATCGTAACAGGCCTCGAAAATTGCGATAAGCGGTGGGGTCGCTGATCAAGTGTTTGGTGGAGCATTCTGATCGCCGATTTTTAAACTAGCGACAGCCGTGTAGAAACATATCTCAAAAGTGTTGAAACATTAAGGCATGAGAACCGAAAAACGATACGGAGCATCGAAAACAAGGATATGAGGAAGCGAACGCCTTGGGGGTTGAAGAGCTGGCTAGATCGATCAGTTACTCGTACCAGATGCGGCACGACATTGCACACAGCTAGAACCACACTGTGGTCGATGTCTGCAGGCTGCGCGCCTCAGACTGCAACTGCATGTGTAAAGTATATTTAGTTTAGAAACTACAAAACTAGAAACATATGGATGCGAACAGTAATTCAGCGGATGAAATCCGCTGCAATTCAACTAGAATCCCGATAGCATTGTGCTCAGAGAGCGACAGCAAACAGGCTAACCCCCTAGAATGCGAAATCCGCTGGAATTTCCCTCATTCAGCTCGAATTTTGCTTGGATGAATGTACCCTATAAAATCACGTAAAACATACAGAAACGTCTTGCATGAAAAAATCGCTTTGCTAGCTGCACACGATTAGGCCCCTAGGAGACCGGCCAAGCCGATCGTCCGTTACAGCAGAAGAAGCAATCGCTACACCAGCTGCTTCTGCAACAGAGGCTCACCATGACCATCATTCTGTCGGCGCTGACGGGCCGTTGGTTGCGGCATCTTTTTTGTCGAGGTCGCCCAGATGGCTTTCAAGTCGCTAGGTTTTGTAGCATTTCCGGTCTTATAAGACGCGGACATGTCAATACGTTAGCGCAGAGCAAGTTCTTTTAGTAGAATTGCTGCAGTCGTACTTGAACTTTCTGCGAATCTTTTTTATCTCGTCGGTTTTCAACGGGCCAATCGTGCTCAAAGAAAGTTGCCCTAAACTTTTCACGACGTGAATCAACAAATAGCGCAGCTGGATTATCGAAGCGAATGCGCTCCTCTGAGGTATTCAAGCCGAGGCTGTATAATTGCGTGTAGAAACAGAAATCTTTTGTGCGTGTGGGCTGTGATACAAATGGAGCCAGCGGTTAAAAAGTGATACAAGTCCACATTTTGCGAAAGGTACGTTAGATAACCGGTGAGTGATCAATTGAGCCATTTAAGCTCCAGGGTCCCACCAAACAACAGCTGGAGCCTGGCCGTGCAGACAGTGAGTGCTTCATGAAATTACGTTGCTTTGGCGCGTATTTGTCCAGTTTATGGTAAATATGCCACATAAATATACTCGACGTTTCTGGCACTACTGAGCAAAATAGTTGACATATTTAGCTGCTTGTTTAAGGTCAGTCTCCAATTAAAAATTTGCCTGATCTCCATTCAAAATCCTCTGCCTTCTTATATCGAGTCGTCACTTGACAACATGTTTTATTTTGCTCATCAACACCCAGCAGCCCCAGCAGCTTCAACAAACCCTCGGCTTTCTCGAGGCTTAAAAAAGTGAAGCCGGCTGCGGTGCAGATGAGCCGCAAAGCGTTTTGAGACTATAGAGGAGTACTCGCCTCAGGGGTGCGACGAGTGGCGGTAGATGTGATGGGGGGGTCTTGCCATTCACAACCAGCACTTTGGTGCCGACAACCGCATTGTTGACTCGCTCCGCCGAAATGTTGCTTATTTGTGCCGCTCCAGGATTCTAGCTGGGAGCCCTAGTGCCCTGTGGAGGTTCGAACTGTGAAGCGTGTGCGTTACCTCATGACGCAGCAGCTGACATCAGAAAAGGCATCAATCTGAGAAAGAACGACATCGGTACAGCAACCGATGAAAGTCACTCGCAGCAGACTCAAGTTCAAGATCACCTAAGGAAGTCAGTCCCTCACGCTACGTCCACCATTTGTTGGTTTCCCAAACGACTGCTCCGCATGCTGTTCCAAGTACCCAATGCTCTTAAAAGAACACCTAGGATCAATGTGCCGCAATCACACGTCAACCAATAGCATCACCCGCAGACTAGCAACGGTGATGAGGGGCTTATGGAGCTTATGCGGATGCAGCTGCTGCAGAACGAAGTGGAAAAGCGTGGGCGACGTGGAAGCCCTAGAGCGCTTGGAAGAAGAGCGTCGCCGCTGGGATGAAGAGCGCAAGATTGCCAAGAAGCGTGGATGCGACGTGAAGAAGCAGACCGCCGCCACGAGCTGTTATGCCGATAATTGTAGCAATAACGGACGCGCCCTATTAGAGTCCGGACTATATTTAATAGTGCCGCCCGAAAGTGACAGAGAGGACTTTAAACGGGTAAGGACTTTATTCCTTGCTGAAATGATTCGTGTACCAGGTTAATATCGTCTAACGCATCATCTAACTCTGAAAGATTTAACAGATCGACGACTTCGTTCATATGCGGTTCCTTCGACCACTTTTCACGAAATTTTGCGCCTTACACATCGTGCTTGGATATAAACTACGACGAGGGGTCTCTCGAGAAGCCTGCTATTTCAACGCTCCGCATGATTGTTGCCTCATCCGTGTCTCGCCACGCGCGGAGGCCCCAATCGCAAACGGTGTCAACACTTGGCATACGTGGGTTACCAAAGCGAGTGTATTCGACTCGGTCTGACTCTTTCCAAGCATTAACTTCCATGTACAGTAGGTACATCTTTAATCCACTTGATCACCTCTTGCTTAAGCCCAATGCTAACTGACTGCCTTTGATAAGGCATTATTGGAAATGACGGAAAAGTTTCTCTCTGTAGAATGGATGGTCAGCAAGTTTGTAATAATAGCAGATTTGGTAGTTTTTATAAGGACTCTATTCAGGAGGGGCTTGTATTTAATAGTGCAGGCATGTAGCACTACACAGGACACTATTCGGTAGGGGGCTTTTATTCGGGCGCATCCGTTAGTAAGCTTGATATTTAAATCCCATGATAAATTTTTAGGGCAACAGCTCATAAGCCATTCTATCGATACTACTAGCGTAATACGAAGATTGGCTCTGTTTGAGCCCGACGAGGCGGGTACGAATATTAAACAAGGGGACTATCGAGGATAAGAAGCACTTGCGATCTCCTCTCTTCTCGTACGTCAGGCGGTCCTTTTATCGTGCAAAGGCAGTCTCCAGCGCACCTATTCTCTACCCAGCTGAGCGATTATACTTATTTTCCGATTACCGCCGGCAAAGCGGCTTTCCCGCTCTTTAGCAAGAAGTCATACGTACCCTTCGAAAAGGCTGATTAAACGACCACTTGTCAGCCTGTGTACTGGTAAAATTGCAGAAGCTTCGATTACACATCTTCCCACTTAGCTTTTTAAAATTATGCACACATCCAGGTGCATTAAGCGCACGCAGTCACAACTCCAGCAGGCGAAAACACGAAAATGATGCTGACGTAGTGGTCGGGCGTTCAGCCATTGTTGAACAAATTCTGAATTTCAGAGCGGCCCGATACATGTAGGTGAAGATTTAGTTCATTTATAACAGCATAAACAGAGCTCAAGAACGGATACTTTTCGCTTATTGCGTCTTGTAGAGCGCTCACGTCAAACAGACCAGGAAGCTTGAATTGAGGCTTGGCATCGCCTAAAACCAAACATTATGACGCGTCCTACAAAATGTAAAAGTGAAACCCCACCGACGTTGTCACGCCGAAAACAGGGTAAGAAACTCCGTCGTCCCCGTGGAGCGCCCCACACGCAAGTACTAGGGCCAAGAACTGAGCTGCCGTCATTGAGCGCGGTCTTTCCGATGTGTTGTACCTTGATTTTTCTTAGAATTCGATCCATCAGCAGAATATGGCGAGCACATAGAGTAGAGAGGCTCGAAACGTTTTAGTAAATAGCGAAAACCAGCTTGATGAAATCCTGTGTGACGAGCGACTGATTATAGCACGAACAAAAAAACGACGGAAAAGCAGACATGTTTCGAATGTTTTTGCATGTTTCACCAGTCAATAGGATTCCTGTATTTTTTTATCTGCAAACCTATGCGAGTACGAACGTTAGCCATGCGAGTGTGATAGTACCTCCGCGTTTGTGGGCATGCCGATAAGCTTGTTAAATGCTAGGAGCCTACAAGTGGTCAGAGGTGAAGCGCTAGCATGGGAATACCGGCTGGACCGTGTAGCCAAAGTATTTTTACTGTTGGCCCGCGGTCTTTGAGTTTACCTTAAGATACGGTGTCCAACAGCTCTTGTCACACTTTTGAAGCACCGACGGTACAAACATAAATGAAAAGCCCTTGTTGTTAAACTCCGAATGCAGAGCCGTTTCACTAGAAGAGCACTTCTTCCGCCGTCCCCAAATGAACAATTGTTTTAGCTCTAATTGTTGATAATCAAAAGGGTAAGCCTCCTATTGGATAAATTTAATTCTCCCCTTGGCTTCAAACTGTTGGGAAGTTTGCGTGGCATTTTTGGAGAAAATTCCATAATACCGTACAAATGTGCCGGGTTTATCCCAATCTTAAAAAATGCCATACAAAGTGAAAACACACAGTATACAGATAGCTTTAGTTCAGAAGTTCGTATTTGTAGAAAACCAGCTCGTTGCAAAGTACGCATGCGAGTTAATGATAGGTTCTGATTAAAAAGTGAGAATTTCTCATTACTATCCATTTAGAATAAGATATTTTTAAATTTCACGCCTTGTGAATGCTTGTACAGTATAACATGTAATTAAGGCATGAAGTCTAATACATTAGACCGCTTCTATCTGTGTTTATAGAGTTGAAAGCACGAAATTTCCGCTGATGGATGGTGCATACTCGATCCAGGCTGTTACCCTCCTGTTTTGGCTAAAATAGCCCATGTAGCATATTGTGTTCCTAAAACGTGGAGTCAATATTAAATTGCTATATCAGTTTAGCTACGAGATCTATTACTTAACTGATGGTGCTCTCCTTTATCTTTGAGTGAAGCCCAAAATATAAGATATTTTTTTTAAAAATTACCGGTCAATTTTTAAACCAAGCGTTCTCTCTAGATTGTATCCCATTAAATGTGCGATTTGACGATATCGCCCAATTTTGTGATATCACTAAGTTCGATTACATAGCCGGGGGAAATAGTGAAGTAAACAAAATTCAAACTAGCCATACCATAAAATATCCGATCTCAGCTTTAATTCGCTTGAGGCTTGCAGGCTGCTTAGCGTGGTGTGAAAATACGAATGCAAGCAAGGTTTGCAGTATTACGACGCGAAGCCAGGTTGCGAAAGTGATTGAGCTCGGCTCATTCATTTACCTCGATCGGTCTCCATTCATGACCAAATAAAATTGAAGGTAAATTGGTCTAGATTCTTGTAATAGTGTTAGACTACTTTTTCTACGGTAGTATTTCGGCAATGGCTTGTATTTGAGGTACTATCGTGCAATAGGCTTCTATTTATTAACTTAATGCGTTTACTAGCGCTGTGGGCATGGAGTTAGTTGGTGGACACTGCAGCTTGACACTGATGCGTGACCAGAATCGCTGCTCCATGTCATTGTGTAGGTCTTTCAAATGCAAAATTAACGTCTCATTGTTCGCGACCTTCTGATGAAAAAAACACCACTTATTCCATTTGTTTACGATTCGACTGTCCAGCAGGAAGCTTGTCCTACAGAGCCTTAATCTCGTACTTAAAGCTAGCCAACTTTCTTTCCAAGCGGACAATCCGCTGCGCGACGGCGGCGTTCTCGGTCTGATCTCCATATCGCTGGGCAAATATCTCCGTGGACACAATTCTTCGGGGCGTTAAGCTTTTGAACTAGCTCCAACATGTTGGATTGGAGCCCCCTTGTCTCACTCCCTTGCTTGTAGCCTCCCCGTCAATAAAACTCACCTGATATTAACCCTATCGTGGTACGAGGTAGCAAATTGCTGCCTTCAATCGCTTTCTCGAAAGTTGGAACTCAAAGAGACCCTTAAAAAGAAGCATAATGATACGTTGTTTACTTTTAGCCAATCATTTGCAGGTTTGTCGAGGCTAGGGATAGTACGAAAGGTAAAGTGCGCGCGACTAGTGAAATGATATTAAGAATTTTGCCGGAAAACGTACTTTTCTCACCCCTACTAACGTCTTTTTTGCTATAGGATGCTAAGTTTGATAATAAATCCGGCGTGCAAATCTCGATACCTATCATTTATCGTGTGGAGGACGGGCGCCCGACGAAGGCATCTACTTAGCAAAATACAGCCATACATACTGAAACTTCGACATATTCATAGATACATTGTTCTCGCCGCTATGCGAACAAACTTTCTCAACGGGGAGGACAAACAGCTTCTATCCATCGCCTATGAGTGTGAGGCTGCGGGGAGGCGCATTTCATGGAAAGACCTCGCAAACAGGATGCGGAGAAAACGTCACCCTGGTGAACTGGAGCAGAGGCTACGAGCGTTGAAGCGCACCTACGGAAAAACCATTGCGCGATTTTCACGGTGTTTACGACCCAGAGCGGCGATTGAAGACACCCAGTCCGTTAAGCCTTCAACATGTACTCCCCTACTTGCTAGTCAAGCTGAAATGGCCATCCAAGACATCTACAGTAGTGTCTCTGCAGCCGACATTCGCCAAGAAGCTGGAAAGACGGACGAGAATGCTGGTGAAATGTTGCCCGCGGCAGTCAGAAGTATCTTACAGATGATAGGAGAGGTGCGGCAGGAAGACGTGTTTCTCGATGTGGGGGCGGGACTTGGCCATGTTGTCGCGCAGGTTGCTCTTCAGACAAACGCTCATCGTTGTCTAGGCATCGAGAAACGGCATGACGTTGTTAGCGCTGGAGCGAGATGCGTACAGTCGCATGCGTCTCTGTTTGGTCATCTACGGAAAGTACTAGTTTTCACTGGAGATGTACTTGACACTCCACTTTCGACACGCGCGCCATTGAAAGATCATATATCGTTCCGTGTATATATCTTGCCTTCACTATCCTGACTAGACTATCGCAGTGTGTGTGGCAAATTGCAGAATGAAAAGTTCCTATTGTTTGACTCAGCTATACTGAATGCATTACACCATTTTTGGGGCAAATTCGGAACATATATCGTTCCGTGTATATATCGTGTCTTCACTATTCTGACACTCCAGTCCAAGCCCCAACAACCTCACCGATTACCACTCCACACACGTATTCGCGCGGTTGGCTCGAAGGTCACAACGCAAGTGACGCATTGGCAGCTCGCCTGCGTCTTCCATCAGCTGTGTCCATGCCGTACCTAGGTGGAGATGCGGCCGCCAAACTGCGAGAGCTATTATGGCGAGACACAGTGGACCAATATCGCCTCTATGATAAACTGTAGCATTATCTATCGCAGCCAAGTCTGTTTCGTTCCCAATTGTTGTTCCAAATCCCCCAGTCCAGCAGTATTACATGGTGGAAATCTACTACACGCGTGACTCGGACGTGGATCGCTGGCTGCTGGGCAAAAAACTCTCAGGACGGCTGGAAAAGGATCTGGACGATGTAGCGGAGAGCTCCGGCCACATACCCAAGGGCTCCCGTCGACAATTGGAGAATCTGCGACGTGTGTACGCTGCGGTGGAGGACCGCAATTTCCACGGTCTCCCGTGTCGTGCAGTGAGCATGTCAACACCAAACGCCGTCATAATACCAGAGGACATATATTCGGACGCGTCCATTTACCCCGCTGCCACGCGCAAAGCTGGTTACAATCGTTACCGCGTGGAAATGGTGAGTCTTCCTCCTCGCAACCTTTTCTTGACTGGTGCAACAGGGTTTCTCGGTGTGCAGCTTCTTCACGCTCTGCTCAAGTACTCGACAAGCGTCGTTTTCTGCTTGGTCCGTGCTGCAGACGAAGACGCAGCGATGGATCTTATTAAGAGCGCTTTAAACAAGTTTGCGCTGTTTAATGAGACCCAACAATTCCACCTGGGGGAAGCCCGTGCACTACATCTCAACGAACAGTGTGTTCCCATCAACGCTGACCGCGCCCAAGTTCCTGGAGACTGCGGACCTGACTGAGCTGTCAGATCAGCTCGAAAACGGCTACGCACAGAGCAAGTAAGTGGCTGAGCAAATGTTTCACGAAGCTGCTCACCGTGAGCTCCCTGTATTCGTTTTACGTCCAGGCGACATGGCTCCGTCGTCTCTCACCGGCCATTGGAAAGCCAGTGACTTCATCTACCTGCCACTCAAGGGTTGTGCCGAGCTCGGTGCTGTGCCTGCTCGTTCCGATTGGTACTTCGATATGACCCCAGTGGATTACGCAGCTCGTGCCCTTGTTCACTTCTCCGCTGTGCGTCTGGCCGAGGCTTTGGGCCAGACTTTGCACATCCAGAACCCGTCACCACCTGTCAATAGCGACGAGTTCTTTCAACTCTTTACAAGTGCTGCGGCAGACAAGAAATTGGCTACTGTCGAGTACGCGGAGTGGAAGAGCAGTCTGAACCAGGCTGCATCCAAGCCGGACGCGTCACTGGAGCTACAGAAACTGGCCACAGGCATTGATTCATTCGAGGAATATTTCCACAGCGACAAAGTGTTCGACTCGAGTCCCTCGGCTGAGCTACTGAAGGCTGCAGAGATCTCGTGTCCGGTGGTGAGCCAGAATCTCCTGAACATAAAAATCGAGCTAAGTGTACCACGAATATGACCACGCTGGAAGATGTCTGCGGTCTATGTTCGCAGCGATCGTGCTCATACTACGCCTCCGGCACGCTCTCAACATTAAGAGGTGCATTTAGGTAAATGGGAACTGGCTGAGACTTCCAGCTACAATGACCATACGTAGTTCCAGCTCGCTTCCATCTTCCACAAAATAAATTCCGGCAAGAATCTCTATGACGAGGACAATACAGCGACGTCGACACTATTACTCGTGCACTCGGTATACCACTGAGCTCCTCTTGGACAACAACCCTTCGCCTCTTCAGTGAATAAAAAAACATTCAAGAAAATAGGTGTTGTCAAATCATATATCGTTCCGTGTATATATCTTGCCTTCACTATTCTGACTAGACTATCGCAGCTGTGTGGCATGTAAAGTTCCTATTGTCGAGAACATATTTCGTTTCCGGGTATATTCTTGCTCTATTCTGACTAGACTATCTCAGCTGTGTGGCATGAAAAGTTCCTATTGACAATATATAGGAAAAGTTCCTATTGACAATAGGAACTTTCATGCCACACAGCTGAGATAGTCTAGTCAGAATAGTGAAGGCAAGATATATACACAAAACGATATATGAAGGAACGTTTCATGCCACACAGCTGAGATAGTCTAGTCAGAATAGTGAAGTTAAGATATATACACGGAACAAAGTAGGATCTGATTTTACCTGAAATATGGTATAATGAATTCAGTATAGCCACACACTGCGATAGTCTAGTCAGAATAGTGAAGGCAAGATATATACACGGAACGATATATGATCTGACAACACCAATTTTCTTGAATGATTTTTTATTCACTGAAGAGGCGAAGGTTGTTGTCCAAGAGGAGCTCAGTGGTATGCCGAGTGCACGAGTAATAGTGTCGACGTCGCTGTATTGTCCTCGTCATAGAGATTCTTGCCGGAATTTATTTTGTGGAAGATGGAAGCGAGCTGGAACTACGTATGGTCATTGTAGCTGGAAGTCTCAGCCAGTTCCCATTTACCTAAATGCACCTCGTAATGTTGAGAGCGTGCCGGAGGCGTAGTATGAGCACGATCGCTGCGAACATAGACCGCAGACATCTTCCAGCGTGGTCATATTCGTGGTACACTTAGCACGATTTTTTTGTTCAGGAGATTCTGGGTCACCACCGGACACGAGATCTCTGCAGCCTTCAGTATAAGATATATACACGGAACGATATATGTTCTGACAATAGGAACTTTTCATGCCACACAGCTGAGATAGTCTAGTCAGAATAGTGAAGGCAAGATATGTACACGAAACGATATATGATCGGACAATAGGAACTTTTCATGCCACACAGCTGAGACAGTCTAGTCAGAATAGTAAAGTCAAGATATATACACGGAACGATATATGTTCTGAATTTGCCACAATAATATTGAAAACACTTTTGCAAAGTTTAATGATATTTTTACTCGTTTCATTCAAATATTTGCCGAGCAACGCTATTCTGTTCAGGTACTGTGTCTTTCGTCTTAGAGCAATGCCGTGCCTTCAACTTTGCAAGTTGCGACGTCCTCCGTACATTACCTTTCTCGGTGAAAAGGCCGTTTGGTAGGTAAAATCGATGAAACTTATCCCAGCACGTCCAGGTACTCTGTGGGCAAATGTATGGCTTCTCAACATGATCATGCATAACTCGACATAGACACACTGAGTGTGTGTGACAGTAGTCAGTTACCTCAGTAGGATATCTTTCTTCGTACCGACAGACGACGCACTGTCGCTTCTTTCTGCCAGCGTCTCGAAATAATCGCTTTGACGATACCGATTCACATTGACTATGCAGCTTTCCAACATTTAACAGCGGGATTTCTCTCCTCGGGGCTGTGCTAGGTGATTCACCTGCCACTTCAGGTAAATTGTGTCTTTTATATACCATCCTGTTGTTGCTGGGGGCATTTTTCCATCTTCCTCCGATATCAGTTCAATCAAAACAATTATGTGCGAATCTCGATCTTTTGAAGTTCCAATTGCCAATTTCCGTGACGAGTATGCATTCACCCGTGCAATATCAATGAGAGATAAAGCTAGTTTCTTATGCCACTTTTTGTAAGAATGCCCATCTGCGAGCGAGAATCTAGCTCTGAGCTGATCCAAGCGATCAACACCTTGCATGTGCTGGTTATACTGTAATATACAAGTAGGGGCTGGAAAACTCCTGGTCTCATCTCGAATTCGGCGGGTAACGGTGGTAGGTGTAGAACCGTCGGCGTTGGTGACCATCGTCACGATGTTACCATCGCACCAGGAAGCTGCAAGAATACCATGGTCTTCAGCGACGGACTGCTGAAAATTCCCTCGAGATGAGCTGTCTTTGTCGAGAATAGTATGCTTTGGGTAGTGCTTGCTTCCGCTTCTAACTGTTCTTCTTGCATACAATCCCTTCAGTTTGAGATCCAGCAGCAACTGCACACTGGTGTAGTAATTATCCATGTTTATGATTCGTCGAGTGTGAAAGTAGGGCCTCACCACCTCTAGTACGTGCTTCCGTACTTGACTGACTTTTTCGAACTCCTCTCGAAGCTGCTGAACTTCTTCTAGGCTCGCCAAATTTTGTAGCCTATCCGCAATATCACTGTTGTTGCAGTGGAGACGATAATTTAAAGCGATCCATGTCGTAGCGCAGCATACCACGTACATGCGGAAATGATATTTGCCACCGGGCTTTTGTGGGTTGTATACGATGAGATGTCAACCTTGTCGAGATCGACAAGCAACACTTGCCTCGTCCAAAGCAAGATTCCGGCCAACGTCGACGTATCGTCCAATTGTACACTTCAGTAGATTCAACAGCGGACGAATTCTGGCAGCAGGATCACGTCCTAATGCGGCTCCGGGATCTGCCCGGAAAGAGAAACAGCGGCGTAGTAGTTTGAACCGGTTCAAACTCACGATGTTGTCGAGGCTTGTCGACGTACCACCAAAGATAGAGTCCTCCGTTTGTGGTCCCCAGTAGTTTGAATACTCTCCTTTGTCAGTCAGAGCCATGTAAAACATGATACCGAGAAATATCATGAGTTCATCGATAGTAAACGGTGTAGTGATTCGAATAGTTTTGATGGCAGCGTATTGATTTGTCTCCAGCACCACTTGCTTCCAAAAGTAGAGAGGCACGTAGGCGAAGAAGCTGGACGAGGCTGAATGGGCAAACAGGTGGTGATACTCTGGCAGCAACTGAGTCTCCGTGGTTTTGTCAATGCGCTCATACAGATGCCATCTCAACGTCAGGTTGGAAATGCATGCTTTTTACCGCTTCAACTTCTGGGAGGCTTGCAGGCAGGAATCATACCGTTCGTAGGAGTCTTGCTGTGTCGAGACTTCGAGCTCATCAACAGGTGTATCTATCTCCAGCTCCCCACCGCCCACGTTGTCAGTCAGATCACGCCACGCCGGGTTACTGGACAATTGCCCCAGCGCCTGGTAATTCTCGAGGCCACGTTGTACTACTGATACGCTCCGATTTGCCACTGCGTTCTGGAACTGTGTGGCAAGCCACATCACTTGCAGGATATGCCCATTCGAAGCTCGCTTCACACGCCGAACAACTCGCCCCACAATGTATGTGGTGCCCACACAGCCAAAACTCTTTTTAATCATCCACCGCTCCTTGGTTGGCGCAAAGGCTACCAATCTCTTTAGAAAGAGCTCTTCCACCATTGGCGGCGGCAGGGTACGTGGTGTGCCGTTTTGATCCGGTATATTGTCACCGCGAGCAATATTTGCAGTCGCCAACCTTTCCGGTGTCCTATTGTTTATACCACAGCCGGCATTTGCTTCGCCTGTAGCCTGAACTCGGACGCGACCACGCCCTCGACCACGCCCTCGTCTACGGCCACGACCACGATCACTGAGATCTGCACTTTCTCGACCTCGTGAATCGGTCTCACCACTGCTACGACGTATAGGTTCCACACCGACACACGTCTCACCACTGGAACGCAGTTCGCCGCCACCAGCAGCATGGACTCGCTCGCCGCCATCAGCACAGACCAGCTCGCCGTCACCATTAGCATGGACACGCTCATCACCACCACCACGGACCAGCTCGACACCACCAACATGGACTCGCTCGCCGCCATCAGCACGGACCAGCTCGCCGTCATCACCACGGGAACGCTCACCACCACCTACTAGGACACAGCAACGCCAGTCAGCACAACACGAAACACGGCCTACCATCCAGCGCCACTCGTACCATCCAGTAGTTCACCGTCGCCGTCTACTCGCTCACTAATACTATCCATGAAATATTGCAGAACAGCTTCTTCTCCAAGAAGACAGTCTTCACCCGCTTTGCCACTAGCAGGTCGGCCAGGGAGCACGTACCGAACCCTACTATCGAGGCCTCGAGGGGGTTTTTGACGTCCATCCTGAGGCTTTAAGCTCACGCCACACGCCATGAAAGTCAAATCTCGCAGCCAACCTCCTTGTATCTACGTGGGTTGATATCTGCCGTATCCGTCGCCGCTTCGGCCGCATTGACTGCGTGTCCTTCACCGCGCGCTTTCCTGGCATAGTGCGAGGCGGAAGAGGAGGAAATCTGAAAATGAGCTGCTTTGTCAACAGTCGGTTTTCAAAATTAATTTTAGCAGTTCATAAATTCGAGCTAGTTGCACTATTTACATGTATAATATGTATTAAACATGACAGTCTATCGTTTTCTGCAAGAAGAAATCACACTTACCATACAAAAACGAAGAGAGATACTCGCCAAAGGAGATGCATCAGCTCGAGCCTGTTTTTTTAAGAAACGACTCTGCACGAAGATAGAAGATGGAGATGGATAATTCACCTTAGAGAAGTTCACCATTCCTCTGATCCAATTGGCTATTCGCCAGCCAATCAACAAATACACGGGTTTATGACCAATTATAATCAAGATATGATAGTACCGTACTTTTAAAAAAGGAAGCCTTTTTACGTCATGCGTTCGTGCGGGAATCACGCAAACAAGACCGTAGCGACCCGGAGAGGCCCATCACCGGCCTAAAACGAAGCAGAATGCTTCCTTAAAAAATCGATAATGCTAACGTTGTATAGTATAGTGAAGGAAGGTGGCTCGCGATAGGGTTAATACAGCGCCCCCCTCCGTAGTCAACGTCATGTCATTGTCAATCAACACCTGGAGCTGGCTGCCCAGCGTCGTCACTTGCTTCCTCAGTGCCTTATTCACGACGGCGAACTCCTGCTGCTGCGTTAAGATCTCCACTCTTGCATATAGCAACCCCTCGTTCCTGGAACAACGACCGGTAGCCATGTTCTCCAAGCCCTGCGCTAGAGCTGATAACTCCGCCGTATGCACGCTTAGAAGCGCTCCACGTCTTCCTCGAATTGCGAGCAACGCTCTTGAATCTCGCTCAGCCTGTCCTTAGATGGTTCATCAAGACGTCCGTCTGCTCCTGTATCCGCGTAGCGTCTGTCTTCGTGACCTGCACAACCTTCCACAGCTCGCTGTTCTGCTTGTTCATCTCGCAACACTTCTCAGTCAGAGCATCCAACCGGTCGCTGACCATATCCTTCTCGCTATTCAGTGCCCGCGTCAGCTGACGCAGTTGTTTAGGGCTGAGAGGTCTGCGATCTGCGCAGACGTGGAGTCAGCGACTTCTATCACGGAGACGTAGGCGAGAGCTACCATACAGCACACGAACAGTGAATTGAGGCGGCGCTTGAGCGGCATCAAGGCTTTGCTGTTCGGTCTCGCTAGCTTTTTTTTACGCAAATTATGTTTTGCATGACGGTTCACTTGGTGCCAATAGAAGATAACAGCAATTAATTAAACATCACAAGTGAGAAATGTCACGGCAACTTGCTTTTCCGAGAATATTGGAATTGAAGGCGAGCTATTCAGATGTATCTTACATGCTAACGCTTCTACAATACACATCTCATTTCTGTTACAGCTTTCGAGTTTTCTTCGCCGCAACTCCACGTGCGCTTAAAAAAAATGAGATGCGAGTTTCTTCTCCGTGTACAGTAATACAGCTATCACCTCGTCCAATGTTCCGCTTTCTAGTACTATCCCAGATCTATTTTCAGCTCGCTCCTTCTCCTCCATTGATGGGTTTTTTTACGGTGACGTGTCACAGTACAAAGCAAGAAGGTGGACTCGCCATTCTCGCGGACTGTGTCCGGAAGATCTGCTTGCTGCAGAAGTCGCAGGTCACGTCCAAGCAGCTGTGCCCTCTGACACGATCGACAGCGTTCCAAGCGTAGAGTGGAGCGCCTGTAGTCGGCAAGAACGGGAATCTACGCTGTCCTCCGCGTGGGAGTGGTTTACGGAAAGTTAAGGAGCTTAGCGCTCGGTTCGGAGCTTTAGGTAGAAGCTCAGTCGTGAGTTTTCTTCTTGCAGGAGAAGTGCTCAAGAATATAACAACAACTTTACATGTACGTGATTATCCTAATTTTCTCGTCCGCCTGCTAGCTACACGACCCTGACCTAAGGGGGATTACCGCGACAGACGCATGTACCAATTCCCACGAGCACAACTCTCACATTAATTGGGACTCGCTCGACGACGTAGGCTCCTCCCTGCCCGCAGATCCTGATACCGATTTGAATTTTTGTTCGTTCACCTCTCAGCAGAAATCCTGTTGCTCAATTGAATTAAAGACTATCCTACGAGACACTGCCACTGACGTCTCCAGCCTTAAGCCAGAACCAGTGCTTGAAGCTCTAAAGAGTGCCGTTGATCCCACACACCTAAGACTTGCGCCACAAAAATGCGTGATAATGCTGGTCAGCTCAATCACTGATATCTCAGATATCGAGAATGTTGCTCAAAATACAGTGGCCTGTATGCGCAAGGTGGGACAATGATTAGC